>NC_142027.1:13828101-14132241 GCF_982192425.1 Myodes glareolus
AGAGAAGCTATAGGTGCTTCATTCTATCACTCAGATTCGTTTTGGGGATTAGAGACAGACAGGCCCCCAGTATTTTATCCTAAAGTCATGTGGAAACTCAACAGTTACTACTAGTAGCAAGATGAACTCATAAAATACTATTTCCAAAATGAGTGAAATAATAAAATGCTCGATAATCTCAATAACACTAGTTTCTAAGAGAAAACATACGGCACAATATTGAAACATTGAAACCCTATATAACCCTATAAAACAGGATCATTTGCAACTGAGTAATATCCTTTTTTCTCCTCCCCTCTCTGCATTTGTCCTTCTGTCCTTCCTTCCTTCCTTCCTTCCTTCCTTCCTTCCTTCCTTCCTTCCTTCCTTCTTTTCTTCTTTCCTTTCTTCCTTCTTTCCTTCTTCCACTCTTGATTCCTTCCTTCATTCACTTCCTCTTTCTTTAAGAATGGCTACTTAAACCTTCAGGGTTGGTTTATGTGTTTGTTTGTTTAGCGCCTAACAAATATTTATTGTACGCCTGTGATGTGACACAAGCATGGATGAAAGCATTCCTTTTCCCTCTTGAGGACAGGCAAACACAGAGAGAGAGAAAGAGAATGAAAGGTTAGGAGCAGAGGAGAAAGAAAGGAAAGGAAAAAAGAGACTGAGGAAAGATTTAAATTTGCTGGATAGATACCAGTGTACAAGGTAGAGACAGAGCACACATAAACATCACCAGTGTTAGACTGATTTGGTTTGGGAGTTCAGCAGGATTGAGAATTCATCAGCGGAATCTCAATTAGCTCTTAACAAGCGGTGGAACCTGTTAAACTTTTTCTCCCTTGCCTACATTGCTTAGAACCTAATCCCATGAGGGGTTCATGAAAACCATTGAGTAAGTAAGTGGTCCTATGCCATTAGTCTACCACATGGTCCTCAAATGTTCTAGAAACAGCTTATGTGTGGAAAACAAAGGGTCAGAAGAGTGGAATGAGACCCCAGCAATGGTCATTCCATAGGTCTCCACATTCCTGGCCTCTGCCTCTGACATCCTCTGGACATCAATGCCTTGGTAGCTCTGTACTGACTCCAAAGCCTTGCCTCTGCTGTTCTGCTCCATAATTTCCCCAAATCATGATGAGATTACCAGCCTTGGTATTATTTCCTTACTGCACTGTAATGGCTATTTAATGTAGCTCCTTCCTTTTCACAGGATTTTAATATTGAATACTTATTTTCTTTTTATCTGGCCAAATTTTCTTTCCATTACTTTCAGCTTTATTGTCTTTAGAAAATCCTTTAAATTCTCTGCTGGAACAGTAGGGGAAATGAGGCAAGAAGTTAAGAATATAGCACTAGAAATCAGGCCAAAGTTAATGCCTGCACCGTATCTTTGGAGTGAATATCTGATTTTATAGTTTTACCCAGAGTGCACGTCATGAAATGAGCTGCAATTGATTGGAAATGAGTTGGAAAGCTTCACTCTTCTTTCCAATAACGAATGTGGGAGTGGGATCTCTGTAGTAGCTGGAGTGCCACTGGGGGAAGAGGAGCCGTTCCTCAACACTCATAGGCTCTCACAGGGCTACTAGAGAACTTCACTCTTCCGACTTTGGCGGTCACACACGCACACAGATGGTTCTGAATGACAGTGGAGAGTGGAAAGAGGAGGGCAGAATAAGGTCAGGGACAAGGCTATGGTTGAGGAGTATTCTATGTCTCTAAATGGTCTCAGAGGACACAAGGCCCAGGTGATCTCAGAAGCATGGTGAACACTTGACAGATGGCACGTGAATTTTATCAAAAATCATAAAATACATTATTTAACAAATGTCAAATGTGTACTCGCATGCTTCCTGACAGTGTTGTAAATGGGGAGAACACACAATTCTTTTGTAGATACTAAAGTTGATTTCTACTCCTGGGAGGATTATGCTTACCTTTCACTTGTTAATCTACAAAAGAATTGTGTGTTGGATATAGGTCCCGTAAAGCTTGCTAGCCATCAGTATGGAAGACCCAATTCATCAAGTATACTTCTCTTTCAATAAAAACAAAATGATCTCTAACCCTGGTAATTCCTTCTTCCCTAAAATAGCCCCTTGGCAATTTTTGTTTAGCAACTGATTTTCTTTCCCAATGGCCACTGTGATTTGGAAATCCAAAATTTCTAGGAGTTATCTATTCTTCTATTAGCATATAGCTGTGCCTTTCTGTTCTTATTCTGGCTTTTGTATTTAGAAGAAGTCAGACAGCAGGTCACCATTTCAATAAGACAATGTTACATAATTGTTGGGGGTTATTAAGTCATTTACCAGAGTGAGTTCTTGTCCTCCTATGGAATAATCATCTTCACACTCCTATGAAATCATAGCTTTGAATACCAGTTAAGAGTGTTCATTTTTTTGGACTCCCCACCTTAGCTGTCAGCATTTTCATCTTAAAGAGACAGGATCATCATCAGGAGACCATGTGCCTTAAGGAAAATCAGGGATACTTTGATGCTTGCTCTCCTAGCCCTGTAACCATTTTCCAAACAGATATGAAACAAAAATGTGAAACCTATAAATGAGTAAAAATGCCATCATCTCAGGACTGAAGTAACATTAACCTAGGTCATTCTTGAGAAATTCAGCCACAAATGGTTGGCAACCAGAATCTTTCCTTAATTGCTGCCTGGGTGGGAAAATTCAAGTCAGTTCAGAGCAAGTTTGAAGAAAAGAAAAGAAAAAGAGTTTTGTTTTTCTAACATTTTCAGAGAATTAAGTTGGTGAAAGGTGCTGGATTTAAAGCTCTTAAAAGTAATTTTCTTGAGAGAGAACATACATTTTGATCCAAGGATGACAAAATTGATGACCCCTTGCAGCCTTAAATTGCTAGTCATTAAAGAGAAGACTGGTGTTCAGGTTTCTGTTGAAACTGCAAAGCTTAACCCAAGGCAGCTCTGTAGATGATTTGCAAGTCATGATGAACAGTAAAATGGTCAGCGAGTGAAACTCACAGTGATGTTATCATAACCTCTTTGGTTTCTTCTTGGGTTTCCTCTCTTCCATGTTCTGTTCTCTGGTTCTGTTCCATGCCCATTCCCATCATCTCATCAAGCTCTGACATTCTTAGTGGTTAAACAAGACAGTTCAGGAGTTCACAGACATTACATTGTACCCCTAGCAGTTCCTATGTACATAAGACTCCATAGGAGAAACCGCCATACTAATCCAAAGTGGTTTTACAATTTTGCGTTCCCACCAGCAATGGAGGAGTATATCCCTTCCTCCACCTCTCTCCAGCATAAGCTATCATTGGTGTTTTAGATCTTACACATTCTGACTGGTGTAAGATGGTATCTCAGAGTCATTTTGACTTGCATTTCTTCGAAGGCAAAGGGTGTTGAACATTTCATTAAGTGTCTTTCAGCCACTTGAGATTCTTATGCGGAGAATTCTCTGTTTAGATCTGTACCCCATTTCTAATTTGATTATTTAGAATTTTGATGTTATTTTCTTGAGTTCTTTTTATATTTTGGAGACCAGTTCTCTGTCTAATGTGGGATTGGTGAAGATCTTTTCCCATTTAGTAGGCTACATTTTGTATTATTGACTCATTATTCCTTTGCTTTACAGAAGCTTCTCAGTTTCTGTGGGTCACATTTATTTATTGCTGCTCTCAGTGTCTTTCCTTAGAAAATTGGAAGCATGGGGGTGGGGGAGAAGAGAGGGCAGAGGGAAGTAGGGGGGAGAAGGGGCGGTGTGAGTAGTACTTGAGGGAATGGGATGATTGGAATGATCGAGGTGGGGGAAGAACAGAAATGGAGAGCAAAGGAAAAGATACCTTTATTGAGGGAACCATTATGGGTCTAGCAAGAAACCTGACACTAGAGAAATTCCCAGGAAACCACAAGATGACCCCAGCTAAGACCCTAAGAAATAGTGAAGAGGGTGCCTAAACTGGCCTTGCCCTGTACTCAGATTGATGACTATCTTAAATGTCATCATAAAAACCTTCATGTAGCAACTGATGAAAACAGAGGCAGAGACTCACAGGGAAGCACAGTGCTGAGCTCCCAAAGTCCAGTTGAAGAGTGGGAGGAGTGAGAATATGAGCAAAGAGGTCAAGACCATGATGGGGACACCCACTAAAGGAGCTTACGTGAGGTAATGAGAGCCCACTAACTCTGACTTGATAGCAAGGGAACCAGCATAGGACCAAACTAGGCCTCCTGAATGTGGGTGACAGTTGGATGGCTGGGGCAGCCTGCAGGGTCACTGGTAATGAGAGCAGGATTTATCCACACTGTTTGTATTGGCTTCTTAGAACCCATTCTCTTTGGAGGGATACCTTGCTCAGCCTAGATATAGTGGGGAGGGCCTTGGTCCTGTCTCAAAGCAGTGTGCTAGGCTTTGTTGACTCCCGATCGGAAACCTTACCATCTCTGAGGGGTGGATAGGGTGAGATGAGGGGGGAGAAAGAGGAAGCAGAAGAAGGGGAGGGAGTGGGAACTGGCATTAATACATAAAATTAGAAAAGATAGCCTTTAAAAAATAAACTAATTGAAAATTACTGTTTATAGTTTGAAATAAAGTTTTTGAACCTCAGTCAATTTTAATCAAACAGATATTGAACTTAAATTTTGTTATGTACTTCTAAAATTGTAAGTTCAGGATGGAGTAAATATTCACAGAGGTTTGCAAATACATAATTGCAACCATTTTAAAAGGAAAAGCTAAAGAACAAACACACAATTATTGGCTAATTACTGGTAACAAGACAGTGACCGAAACTTTTAAAAACAATGTTTTTCTCATTGAGTGGATTAATTTTATGCCAACAATTTCTAAAGAAATGTTGATGTTTGAATAAGGCTTAAAGGGTGATCCAGAACTGAAGTGAGCAGATGAGGAACTCCAGCAGGAACTCTGGTTTGTGGAGCTCTTTGTTGTTGGGAAGAGCTCTTGTGGGTTTATCCTATGCTGGGCCCCTTTGAAAAGATGCTCAACACCCCAGGGACTCCTTTCCAAGTCTTTTGTCAGTGGATCTGTTCCACCTTGACCACAGATCAGAGAATTCAGGCCTATTCTTGTTTTTTTTTTCAAGTTTATAATAAAAGATTTGACCCAGGGTGTGGCTACCTACAGGGTGCTTCTCCTAGGGTGTGGTTGGTGCATGTCTTTCCTAAACAACAGAATGCTTAACTCAGAAAATAGTTACTTAATGTTTCAGGTACTGAAGAGGTAATTAATCTATTCTCTGTACCATGGTAAAACACTCTTTTGCCTTCTGTCTACCCCCACTTTTGGATTGGAATATATAAAGCATATGGAAATTAAACGCAGGTGAAATCAGTATTCACTGGGTTGCACTTCTGACTCTATTCTGTGTCTCTGCCTTTTGCTTCTGCATCTCTGTTTCTTTCTGCCTAACATTTCTCATCCACACACCCCTGCCCTGGAACACACAAACCCGTCAAGGCTGGACCCTGACAGTCTTTCAGACCCTTCATTTTGCACATCTTGGCTGGACTTCGTGCATTGTGTCCAACACATCATATTCATGGCTTCTGTTATCTTCCTAGATGAATCTTTGAAGACAAAGGAGATGGCTGTGTTATTTCAGGTCTCTGTCACTGAGCTTCAAAGGGCAATCAATTAGAAGCCATATGGCAGTGTCTGCTTTCTGTTAGATCTCTTGTTGGTAGTCGTTTTATCTTTCAGCTTTTAGTGAGCTTACTCCAAGATTCCACTCAACATTGAGCCACACTAACTTGCTGAGGATATGATCAAACAAAATCCCGTATTTTTGGTTGTTTTTTTTTTAAATAACTGGTATGGCACTCCTATGTCTCCATCTAAGTTCATAATTAATTTGAAATTGAAAGCCGTGTACCCCAAATAAAATAAAAAATATGTTTTCCAAGTAATCCTGGTAAATCCTGTATATTATGCAATTCCAAGTGAATATGATTTTTAACAAACAAAAATTACATGTGATGTTAAGTATCTCAGGAAAATGTAAAATTAGATGTTTGAGGAAGGGAATATAAAAAGTGCTTCAATTTTTTATTATTTATTTTTAAGATTATAATATAATTATATCACTTCTCTTTCCCTTTGTTCCCTCTCATATAGGCCTCCTTCTCTTTTTTCAAACTCATGGCCTCTTTTTCATTAATTTTACATGTGTACAACCTTCTCAGTCTGTAGAATGTTACTTTTAGATATGCTTTCAGGACTGACCATTTGGTATTGGATGCCCAGTTAGTGTGCTCTTTCCTGGGGGAGACCATGTCTTCCCAATCTCAGCATCTGTTCCCTTATTTGCCTGTAGTTCGTAGGGTTGAGGCCTCCTGCTGTATCCCACCTCCTGACCCTGAGCCTGTTGTTGTTATTAAGAACATGCAATTAAAGTCTGGGTACAATTTAGAATAAATTTGTAATTTTTGAGAAGTTTATCTCTGATTTTAAGCCATTTCTTTCTGCATTTCAAGTATTTATCTACTAGGAAGATGTCTACTGTTTGACGTCAACTCAAGCATATACATTTGAATACTTGTGGCAGGCTGACTTTATCTAGAAAAGGTTTACCTAATTCACAGTGCTGGAATTTCCAACACATTCCTTTTTTTAAATTTTTATTTTTAAAACAATCTTATTTTACTTATCAATCCCAGTTCCCTCTGCCTCTCATTCTCCCGCTCCTTTCACCTTCTCCCCACCCAATTCCCATCTTCACCCCAGAAAGGGTGAGAACTCCCCTGGGGAATTAACAATGTCTGTGACACCACCTGAGGCAGGACTAAGGCCCTCCGCCTTGTATCCAGGCTGAACAAGGTTTCCCTCCATAGGGAATGGGTTCCAAAGAGTCAGTTCATACACTAATGATAAATCCTGGTTCCACTGCTAATGGTCCCACAAACTGCCCAAGCCACACAACTGTCACCCACGTTCAGAAGGCCTGTACTTCTAATGTAAGCTGGGCATCAATAGAGGAGTGCATGACTTTGCATTGGGAGTGGGTGCAACAGGAAGAAGCCATTTCTCAAACCAGGCACAATGCTCAAGAGTCTCGTGCATGCATTCACATCAACTCAGTCTCCCAAGATCCATATTCATTCCTGAGGGTGGTGACTCCAGGGACCTCTAGACCTCCTCTTTACCTCATCTTAGGATTCAGCAGCTCCCACACTACCACACTGTGGTCCAACTTCCTACAGAAAGCCCTGTTAACAAATTCAATTTTATCTGAAGTTGACAACCATTACAGCATATAGTATGCATAATGGATAGGAAAGGAACAGATGCTTCTGGTCAAATTTTCAAAAGTTGGAATTAACCTCAGCAGTATTATTTTATAGCCACTAAGGTTTCCACTGCTATGAATTTCAAGACCTATTTTTACTTTATATGTTTACATATTTTATTACCATAATTTTATTATAGTATTTGTAGATAGGAAAGTATTTTTATAAGAGAAATTTTGTGTCTTAATGTTCTAAAGGAGTACCTAACAATTTGAAGCTCTGTTCTTAAAGTTTATTCAGGAATACAGTTAATTACAGTGTCAATAACATAAAGCATGACCATCTTCTTAAAGTTTTAGAAGTAATGGGATTCACTGTCAACTTCTGACTGAAGAAAGCTTACCAAGCCCATCATATAGAAATGTGCCCTTATCTGGGTACCGTGCTGGTGATGTTTACAAGACAAGATTTATTTGGGTTAGTTATTGCTGCTGTATAAAATTCCCTTGGTATTCAGTTTATATAAAGAAAGTGTTGCTTTTGACCCACAGATTGGGAAGTGTTGGCCTGTGATTGGCTGGTCTCATTGATTATGAGCCTGTCCTGAGGAAGTGCAGCAGAGCTGTTGGCTTCATAGTCAAGATACAAAAGGAGAGAGAAAGAGAGTGAGTTTCTTAGTCTCCTTTGTGGGAATATTCCTAATGACTAGGAGATTTCTCACCTCACAACACTTCTTAAACTGTCATACCAACATGGGAACCCCATCTTTAATGCTTTGCCTTTAGAGGCCATTTAGTACATTCATGGTGCAGACTATCTTTGGCTCTTGAGTGTTGTAAAAGAAGCGGCAGGCTACTGCCCACCATGAAGCTGCCAGGTCAGACATGCTGAATCTTTCCCGGTAAGCCACGAGCTTGTGGCGACATACAGATTATTAGAAATGGGCAAGACAGAATTTAAGAGCTGGAGAATGGTGAGGAATGTCACAAAATCTCTTTTGGACATGAAATAGTCATTGCTATATGGACTTAGAGCAGCAACAATTAACTGCACAAGACTTGCATAGCATAAAGTAACAATTCCAGCATATTTGGGGGAGTGGTTTTCAGGCCCAGCCTCTTACTGGGGAGCTACTGGCAGCTGTTGCTTGCTCAGGGAAGGAGAATCACTCTTCATTGTGATGGTGGCCTTTAGTAGCTTCCCATGTTTCCGTGGATATCCTCATACCCATGCAGATATGGGCAACACTAATTGGATTCAGTGGGTACTGAAAAACAAAACAACAGACTTGAAGTTAAGACAGGGAATTGTTGGGGGGAAACTACAAGGGGGAAGATGGTGTGGATATGAAGAGATCTCATGGTATACAAGCGTAAAATGTTCAAGATAAAGAAGAACCATGAATTTAAAAGTCTGATAGTGTTTTAAATGGGAAATAGGTAAAAAATATTCTGCAGAGTGGAGGCAAAGGCTATTTCAACCCCTTCATCGTGATTCCCATGAGCAGAGATCTTCCCTAGAGTCGGAAAGTAATGGAACTGCTTAGACTTATTTGATCCCGACCATAGCACATTGGGAATAGAATGCTCCTTTAGATGTTCAGTTTATGGCAGGCATTGGTGAAGAGCAAGGCTACCATTCAGTTCACACACACACGATAAATACTAAGTGGCCGGAGATGGTATTGCTAGTAGGTCTCAAAATTCATTGGGAACCATGCCAATGGAAGGATATAGAAAATCAATATCAGGTCACTGTAAGAGCAAAGCAGGTATTAAGGCCATCCATGTCCAGTTAATACGAGAGAAGAGACTATGGGTGTGAGTGGAGGAGCCAGGTATCCCTGAAGAGCACAGAGGTTCTAGCCACCCACAGAGGGAGAGAGAAGGATTCACTGCCAAAGAGAACTTCTGTGCTTCAGTGTCTGTTGGCCCTGGAAACAAGGGGCATATAAAACAAACAGGAAGCTGACCACATGGCTTTTTGAGGTCTTTTCCAGGTCTGCTCTTGTAATTTCCAAAGTGGTGGGAGGGACGGTGTCATGTAACCACTCAATTTCCGTTGTCCAAAATGAAAGATATTTTGACCTGAGATCAATATGATTAGACTATCCATTTTTCTACTTACATGCCTTGCTTTGATTGGTCAAGAAGCATGAAGTACAAGGAAGTTTACTCTCTAAATTTGATCAGTTCCCAAAGATCTTCCTTTGAGACAGGCCTATCAGATGAGCAAATCTAAACAATAAAGGTCCCTGACATCTGTTCCAGTTCTGTGTGATAGTTTTCTCTTTGGCACACATTTATATAAAGAACAGGTACAGGACCATGACTTCAGAGATGTTTTCTAGGGAAGGAATCTGAGTGCGTCAGAATCAGGCTGAAAACCCATGTGTTTTATTTTAGTTGAGGCTCCCATTGTGAGTTCATCTTCCTATAGGTGTGTTGGCAAAGTCTGCCATACAGGAGGTTGACAGTGCTGACAGTGGAATTGAAGTCTAAAATCAATAATAGATTTATTCAGATAATAGGAGTGAAGGTAATAGGAGAGACCCTATTGCCCTTCTGCAGATGATCATCTTGCGGCCGAGCAGTAACATCAGTGGGTGGTGGCTGCCCTGAAAACCACTCTATCGCTGTCCATGTAATTCAAACTCAGATCCAAGACCAGTTCTCAACATCCACTTTCAGCCAAAGGATTAGTTCAGATTCCTTCTGTCATAAAAAATTGTGGGATGGCTGGAAAAACTCCTATGATATCTAGTATTGCCTCTATGGCTGAGATAATTTTGTAGGCTCAGTAGTGAGTAACAAAGTAATGCAATAGTTTGTAGCTACACTGAGGTCCAGGACACTTATTTATTCCTGCAGAGTGGAGGAATTCTCTCTCATGTTCTTGGCATGCTGAAAATACCAAAAGTTCAATCTGGACTGGCAGGTTAACACTGGGACATTCCTGTGTTCTTTCTAATGTCCGTGATTAATCTTACATTGCTTAGATTTTGAGCATAGCTAAGAATTAAAGTCACTTTTTGAATATTTATGTGTAACAGAAAAACCGCCTCGGCAATTTGGCTTGACAAGATGCTGAAATACTCTTGATTTTATGGAATGAGTTTAAAAATGTTGAAGTTTTAAACTTTTTCTAAATCAAAATTCACAAAACAGAAAGTTTTGAAGTATTGACATACTGTATACATTCCCTAAAACTCAGAGAAAATGTCCTGGCTCTAACATTTGAAATCATCCACAGTTTCTGATGAGAATATGATTTTCTCTTGCCTTCCTCTGTTGCTTTTCTCTGACTTCTAATTTCTGTTCTAAGCAATGAAAGAACAATCTTGGAGTAAAAATCCATGGAAAACAGATCTTTGATCTTGAACACCCTGGCGACTTAAAGAAGATTCTGTGTTCTTAGGTTCTAACGGTGCTTCATGGAACCCACAGCCTAAAGTTCACCCTTCTGCATTCTGGCTACAGAAGCCTGCTGGCTAGCTTCAGAATGTTCCTGAATTCCCAACTCTAACAAGCACCCCACAGAAATGGAGGTACGCCTGTTAGACACAAGATGGCAGTAGCACACCGTTTACACTCACCGTTTCCTTAGAGGGACTCTAGTGGCTGATGTTGATACTAATTATTTTGTGGTAAATGGAATTTCTTCTGGAAGGCAAGAAAACAGGGTCCCTAAGAATCTGACCAATGTCATAATTGCTCTCTCTCTACTACCCCAACTGCTATATTTAAACATTTCTGATATAGTTCTCCCATGACCTTCAAGATGAAGTGCTCAGAAGAAGCAGAATGATACAAAAAGTTCAACTATCTCCCTGTCAAGTAAAGAAAAACATAAAGACATTGAGGCCAACCATTGTGAAGATGCAATACATTAGTAGCCTTGGAACTATGTGCTGTGTTTCCAGAACTAAAGCAGGTTCGTGGTGTTGTTACTGATGTTCAATTAGGTTCGTGACAATTCTGTATTATTAATGGGCTATTTTATTTTTTCTTTTATTTTAGGGAATTTTGAAGCTTTGTTTTCTCTTGTTTTCTGAGTTCATCACACACACAGGTTTTCTTAACTTTTAAAATCAAGAAGGATTTAAAGATATAACCTAGCCATTTCTTGCTGTTTTTGTTTTATTAAAATGTGGTAAGCTACAATATCTATACTTTCTTGCATCTATTAATCATTCAGTTAAAATATTTAAGAAAGCTTTTTTTTAAAAAAAAAAAACAGAATCACATAAGGTTTCAATTCAAGATTTTTTTATTTGCCTTTAAAAACCTTAATAAAAATCCAGAGGAATGAATCCTTACTCTGACATAGGAACGTATTAGGTTGCAAGTATCTGCAACTGGTTCATGAAAACTTGAAAATAATGATACAGGGGGAGGAGCCTAGGAGTTCTAGAATTCTGATTCAGAGTTGCAACTTTCCTGTTGGCAAGAAATTTCTGGTGGTTTCCCAGAAGCAACTAGCTGTCCCGATGCTACAGAATGCAAGGTGGCAGAGCAACTTTTCAAAACCTTTTGACTTTTAATTTGCTCAAAATTTAGAAAGTTGCAAAAAAGTATCTAGTATGTACTAAAAGCAGATGTAGTAGAGCTACATGCCCCCCAAACTTCATGACAATATTATAGTGTAGGAAACAAAGAATGGATATTAGGAAAAAGCCTACTATGTCATGTTTTGGCTTAAATTTAAAGAATTAAAAGTTTTAATGTCTATTTTTATTGTATCGTTTATAAGTTACTAATAATCTTTTAGTGAATTCTTCTTGTAATTTAACAGTGAATCTGGTTTTTAAAGTGCAAGTTTTGATATTGTTTTAACATTCAAAATTCTAACAGACATCATTTGGAGCAGCACTTCAGTTGAGATTTTGTGTATAGGCTAACCTATGTTAACATCAGGTCTCCTGAAATAAGCTAAATCTCTGAAAGAAAACAAGTATAAGTCTTTTGATTAGGGAAAAGTATCAATGAGAAGGTTGTATACTATAAGTGGTCAGTATTTAAGAATTCATGACCTGAGGTCAGTGTTGACTGCTCGGGTAGGCATGACACAAGAGTAATTGCCTGAGTGTGTCTGAAAGTGTCAGGGTAATAAAAGTTTATGTGAAACCCTGCCACTTATAAAATATTTAGTTGTTTTAACTTTTAAATTTTGTGAGAAAACATACCTAAAGTTAGTATAACTTGAAAAAAAAACTCTTGCCGTTGAATCGCTACAAGCATCTCCCATTCTATTTCCATTGTGAATGCTTATAAAAAGGTAAATATGTAATAGCAGAACAAGTGATGTAGATGCTATTAACAGGAATGCATTTCTGACAACTAAATGCCTAACAAAAATTCCAGTATCAGACATGAAAACCTCCTTTCAGATTATTGGTCCAGGTAACCTCCAAAATAATGTAGGCTATTGTTGTTGCCCTTGGATTTTTCCCAGAGGTCGAAGATAAATCCAAGTTGCTAAAATACTCTTAGGATTAAGTCTTATATCTTAGGATGTAAGACTAGGATGTTTTCACCTGAATCTAACCTGAAGTCCTTCTTCTTCTGGACTACCTTCTTTAGTACCAGAAAGTACTATGTAAATTGCCAAAAGAGGGAAGCAATCAGTAGTCCTATTTAGCTATAACAACTATGCACCACAGTGATGACCGCCATATCAAGTTATCCCTAAACATGCAATCCGGGCACTCACAACTTGCTGGTAACCAACTTCTGTATAATTGGATTTAGAGCGTACTCACTGAGAAAGAGATCATACCTGGTACTGGTAATTTAGCCAGCCACCCAGAACTAGTAATGTCATGAATCTTGGAAGAGAGCCTACTGCCACTACTTTTCTAGCATAATTTCTAAATGTATTCTAAAACTTATCATTACGCCCACTGATAAGTGCAGCTCTCATCAAAGAAGCTTTGTAACACACAGACATCATTGTAGAAAAGTATACCTGGTCATAATTCAGAGATCAACATATTGTTAGGAGCCTCACCCCCACAGATACAACGCAGCTCCTGAAGTTAAAGGTCAAGGAACATTACAGAAGAGGGGGCAGAAAGATGGTGAACACCAGAGTATCTGCTGTGAGATCATGACTTCTAGAATTGACCAAAAAGTTACACACATGATACTTCAACAATATGGTTTAATAAGACCCAAACAATGACAGTCCCAATAATCATGGTGAGGAAGAAGTGGGAAATCTCAGGGATTTCCACCATTAGGCAGAGAACTATAAACAAATGTAGGCAAGAAAAGGAGAATTTGCCTCTCCAGGGGTGACATCCCTAACTGGTTATTCAATACAAAGTAGTCAACCTGAAATCTCCCACACTAAACAAACTCCATGGGTTGTATTTATACACACACACACACACACACACACACACACACACACACGAATACATTGTCATATATTACATATGATATGCATATTTAACATATTATATATATACACATAACATATATTTGTATATGTATTTTTATTTGGAGGGATGAAAGGAATGGAAAAAGCAATGTTAATTATACTTTAATTAAAAATTTTTAAATTGAAGGCAAAACAACAAAAACAGAAAATAAGAATACTCATAATTTCTTAATTCTGAATGTGTTGGTAGTTGATATCCTTCAGGTTAGCAAAGTCTACTGGAAGGACAAGAGGCCAGAGAGTTGGAATAAAATTCTGTTTTCGTCACAGTTATCAGCAGTCATGTAGATATAGTTCATATAACTCCTGGGAACATCCACCATCCAGCTCATTAAGTGTCCCCTTCTCCGGGTAGCGGGAATTCCTTTGGCCTGCAAAGGTCAGAGAAATCAGCATGACAGCTCCCAGTCTCTTTGCCTGCACACCGAGTTACAGAGGGCATGATTAACAGAAAGCAGATGTGTTTTACTCTACCCTGGAAACTGGTAGTGCACTTAGGGCTCCTTTGGATACCTGCTCACATTAGCCAATTGACTTCTGCCAATTATTCTCTGCTTCTAAATTTGAATATTAAAACTGACATTCAAATGTCCTACAGGTCAAAATTCACTGTTTAATTATAAAATGGATTTTCCTAAAGACCAGAGACTTATTAATACAAAAGGTATGTAAGAAAATAGTCAATTTTGATTTTGTTTATGCAAGCTTCAAAATACTAGCAAAATGAGCTCTTCAGAATACATGTTTTTATTTATTTGTTTATGTGGTATGTTTTATGTGTGTGGTGTATGTGTTTGTTACATGCACATGGATAGGTGAGTATGTGAGGAGATGGGTCAGGATACATGTGCACATGGATACCAGTTTTCTTCACTCACCTATGACTTATTTCTTTGGCAAAGGGTCTCTCATGGAACCTGAAGGTCACATTTTCTGCTAGGTGGACTGGCCAGTGAGCTCTTGAGTAAAGTTAACATACTTTAATAGATTTAACTTCATTAATGCATTAGTTAAATCAGTAAAAAAAAGGTAGCTTTAAATTGGCCAGTATATGACATATTATAGAGAAGAATTAAATGATTCTTCTTCTTTCTTTCTTTCTTTCTTTCTTTCTTTCTTTCTTTCTTTCTTTCTTTCTTTCTTTCTTTCTTTCTTTCTTTTTCTTCTTCCTTCCTTCTTTTCTTCCTTCCTTCCTCTCTTTCTTTCTTTTCATTTTTTTAATGGTTTTTCAAGACAGAGTTTCTCTGTGTAACAGTCCTGACTATCCTGGAACTAGCTCTTGTAGACCAGGCTGACCTCAAACTCAGATATCCACTTACTTGTCTCTGCTTCCTGAGTGCTGAGATTTAAGGCGTACACCACCACTGCATTGCTTGCTTGCTTTCTTTCTTTCTTTCTTTCTTTCTTTCTTTCTTTCTTTCTTTCTTTCTTTCTTTCTTTCTTTTATAGCAAAGATACTTTCTGTTCATGTAAACCAGTTTCCATTTTGAGTTAAGATTTGAAGGAGGAAGCATGTCAGATTTATTGAGATCACACCACACATCATACAATGTTTTATTTATTTATTTCCTTTCTATTGTCTTCATAATAGCTTTATAAGATTGATTCCAAAAAGAAGTGACTTTAATGTCAGAAAATTCATCTAAATCCCATTGACATTTTTTTTCCCATCTCAGAGAAATGTGCTATTTAAAATCCGTTGGAAGTAATTGTACATTAATAGTGATGGTATAGAAACCATGGCTTAACGTGCTTTACACAGAGGAAAATCTCCTTGGTAGAATTCCAACAAGTGAATGATGAGAAAAAGCTTATGAAGTGGGGAGACAGATGAACCAGATGGACAGGTGGACAGATGGATTTGCTTAATGCTTTAGGTGGTAAAGTAGTCATGTCTTGACTTCACATTAAATTTGAACAAATTCTCTGTTATCACAAAGATCAAAGTTAAAATGATATGATTATATTTATTCCAATAGCATGATCACATTTTAAAAGAATAAATGTTTTTTACAACTAAGTAGTAGTCATTTTGTAAATGTACCACATTTTCTTTATCCATTTTTGGTTGAGGGGCATCTAGGTTTTTTTTTTTCAGGTTCTGGCTATTATGAATAATGCTGCTCTGAACATGGTAAAGCAAATTTTCTGTGGTATGAGTGTGCCCAAGAGTGGTATTGTTGGGTCTTGAGGTAGATTGATTACCAATTTTCAGAGAAATTCACATACTGATTTCCAAAGTGTTACATTTCCAACCAGCAATGGAGTAGTGTTCCACTTACTCCACATCCTCCTCAGCATAAGCTGTCATTAGTGTTTTTCATCTTGGCCATTTGGACAAGTATAAGATGGAATCTCAGAGTTGTTTTGATTTGCATTTCTCTGATGGCTAAGGATGTTGAGCAATTCCTTAAGTGTCTTTAGCCCATTTGAAATTCCTCTGTTGAGAGTTCTCTGTTTAGATCTGTACCCCATTTTTAAATTGGATTATTTGGTATTTTGATGTCTTGTTTGTTGAGTAGTTTGTATTTTGGAGATGAGCCCTCTGTCAGATGTGGGGTTGGTTACGATATTTTCCCATTCTGTCATTTTGTCTTGTTGACTGTGTCCTTTGCCTTACAGAAGCTTCTGCATTTCAGAAGGTTCCATTTATTAATTGTCAATCTCATTATCTGTGCTACTAGTGTTATATTCAGGAGGTGGTCTCCTGTTGACAATGAGATCTTGAAATTTTCAGGCAAATGAATGGAGCTAGGAAATAAAAAACATTCTGAGTGAGGTAACCCAGACTCAGAAAAACAAACCTGGTATGTACTCACTCATAAGTGGATATAAAGTGAAGGATTTATATCCTTTTTATATTTATGGACTCAGTCTACAGTCCATAATCCCAGAGAAGCCAGAAAACAAGGAAGACCCTAGGAGAGACATACATGGATTCCCCCTGGGAAGGGGAAATAGGCAAGAACTCCTGAGGAAATTAGGAATGTTGGGGGAGGGGGAAGAGTGAGAAGGGTAAAAGGGGAGCTGGGAGGAGAACAGGAGAATTTGGGAGGGTGGAGTTGAGGGAAGGACAGAGAGGGGGGACCAAAAAAGATATCTTGAAAGAGGTAGGCATTATAGGGCTAGCAAGAATCTGGCACTAGGAAAATTCTCAGGAATCCCCAAGGTTGACCCCAGCTAAGAATCTAAGCAATAGTGGAGAGGATACCTTCACTGCCATTCACATGTATGCAGATCGATGACTATCTTAATTGTCATCGTAGAAACTTCATCCAGAAACTGATGGAAGCAGATGTAGAGATCCACAGCTAAGCATTGGGTTGAGTTCCCAAATTTCATTTGAAGAGAGGGCGGAGCAAAGATATGAGCAAAGCGGTCAAGATCATGATGGGAATACACACTGAAACAGCTGACCTGAGTTAGTGGGAGCTCATTGATGACTGGCAGTGGGGGAACCAGCATAGGACCAAACTAGGCCCTCTGAATGTGGGTGACAGTTGCATGGCTGGGGCAGTCTGTGGGGCCACTGGCAGTAGGACCAGGATTTATCCCTAGTGCTCAAACGGACTTTTTCGAGTGCATTCCCTTTGGAAGGTACCTTGCTTAGCTTAGATACAAGGAGGAGGGCCTTGGTCCTGCCTCAAATGATGTGACAGACTTTGTTGACTCCCCTTGGGAGGCTGCTATGGCTACAGGCCTTACCCTCTCTGAGGAATGGATGAGGAGTTGGGTGGGGGAAGGTGAAAGAATGGGAGGGTGAAAAAGAGAGGGAACTGGGATTGATATGTAAAATAAAAAATGATTGTTTAAAACATAAAATAAAAAAATAAGAACAACAACAAAAGAATAAGTGGCTTTATTTCTCTTTTATTTTGCAGATTATAATATAATTATTTCATTTCCTCCTTTCTTTTCTTCCCTCAGCCTTTCAGTATACCCCTCCTCACTCTCTTTTAAGTTCATGGACTTTTCCATTAATTGTTGTTACATACCTCCCCCCTCCACTCACCTCCTAACATAGAACCTTCTCAGTTTCTATGTTATTCTTTATATGTATGTTTTCAAGGATGACCATTTGGTATTGGATAACCAATTTCTCCCCCTCTCATAATTTTTTCACTGTCTGTAGGTTGTTGTGGTAGGGTTGAGGCCTCCTGATCTTTTCCTCATTCAGTTCAGTATGTTTATTGTTTTTCTTGTTCAGCTCATATTTAGACAGTAAGGTTGATGAGACTTTATGGATGTCGTTTCTGAAATTACAGACTCCCAGTCTCACAGAAATCTCCCTGATCCTCTGGCTTTCGTAATCAGTCCTCCCATGTCCTTCTTCAATGTTCCCTGAGTTTTAGGTGCAGGAGTGGTTCTACAGATATTATTGCTGGGACCGGGCTGCACAGTTCTGCACTTGGATTGGTTGTGGCTATCTGTATGGGCTCTCTGTTGCAAAGGGAAGTTTCCCAGCTCGGAGTGAAGACGGCACTCATCTGTGGTTATTCCTGTGCTTTACAATAACAGCTCTCATCATATCAGTTTTTTAGAGTTTGAAGGCATCTCTTCTATTTCAATTGGGCAATCCTCAGCTTCTCGGCTTCTTGTTGAATTTGTGAGTAAATGCTAGGCATTGTTGTTGAATAAAACACCCCCAAAGATGTGGCAGAGCACAGACAAATGAGGCAGAATGTGTTTAGAGGTGCTGTGATTTCATTCATATTATACAAAGTCCCAAGCAAGGGACAGTAAGGTACTTTTAGAACTCAATCCAGCTTAAAGCTGTCACATTTCTGTGTAAAGCTTGACATTTTCCTAAATTATATTTGGCATATTTTATAACGTTAGGAGAGAAAAACAGTTACTAGCAATTCATGTTGAACACACTTAAATTTAAATATAGCTTAACTCTTTTGCATACTGTCAGAGTTTTCTTCCAAGGAAGCACATGTTTGAAAATAAAAAGGAGGTACATTTTAAATTATGAATAAAATGAAAACATTTGAAGAAAATGTCCCAAGGCCTGTACTCAAACATACTAATTAGTTCTTTATCAGCTCAGCATGTTTTGCCAAAACAATCTTCCGCTTGACTTTAATCTTGTTTTTCAGTGAAGAGCAGTTTTTGGATGTCTTTCATGAAGAAGTGGAAGGCAAACCAGGGCAAAAATAGAGCTGAGAATTATTTGTATATGACATGACAATGGTTGGGCTATGGTTACCCTTCAAAGTAGCAGCCCCTCACAGCTTTTTATACAGCTGGACATGGAGATAAGCATGTAGGTTCATCTCTGCTTAGGTTTTCATAATGCCACCATGGCAACTGGACTCCATACATTCCTCCTATTCTACACTACCTCACCACAGTCAGAACACTGGTGAGCATCTATGGATATAGACAAAGGTGTAGGCAAAGGTATATACATCTATGGATACAGACAAGTCTAATCCAGAAAAATTAGAGGGAAGGTGTAGAGGAAGAAAAGGCAAAGGGATATATGGAAAATGTGCCATCCTAGGGAAGAATATGAAAAGAAATTAGGGGTATGTAATTTGATATCGGTAGTGGGTCTCAAAGGTTGAGATTTACATGTAAACACACACACACACACACACACACACTCATATATCAGTATTGACATGACTCAACGTCTGGAGAGGATTTCTGTTTAGCTTGCAGATGGTCTCCTTATTGCTTTCTCCTCATACGACCTTCCCTTAGCAGGGAAAAAAAAGGCTTTGCTCCCTGGTGTCTCTTTGAGAAGGATATCAGTCATGCTCTAGAAGGACCTCACTCTTTTTTCCATGCTATGTTTCATTTTTCTTTAAGGACCCATGTCAAACATAATCACTTAGGTTTAGGGTTCCCACATGAATTTGGGCGAAGTGTGTGATGATTTGTTTCATGAGGTTCTCTGAGTCACCTTCAATGAAATCTAAAAGCCTAAGAATCATAGGAAACCAATGCTAAATTGTTTTTTATTGTTTAGACTTCAATAAACGACCTAAGAAAGTTATGAAATGTTGGCCCAGGATAATAACTATGAAAATCTGAATGGAACCAGTTTAGCTGGATTAGAAAAACATGGCTCTCAATTAGAACAATCTCCAGGCAAACTGGTTGTAGTTAAGACAGCTGACAACATAAGAGCAAGTGTCTATGATGTGAATTTTCAGATTGTAAATAATTTTGGCAGTTTGTTAAACTTTAACCTGTATTTCTAAGAAAAGTATCATCCTGTATCTTTAAATCTTGTTATTTTAAGAATTGTGTACTTTGTGATTGTGTGGGTTCATGAGCACCACATCATGTGTGTTTGATGCCTGCAGAAGTCTGAAGAGAATGGAATTTCATGTGGTTGTGAGATGCCTGATGTGGGTACTGGGAACCAAACTTGGCTTGTTCTTAACACCTGCGTCTTCTCAACATCATCCTGTATCTTACTGGGATCCTTTTAAAATAAAAGATTATAAAGATTACAGCACACGGAGAACATCAAATGGTGTTCGTTTTTTTGCAATTCTTGGGGTAAACATGGCTCACCTTCCACAGTTTTAGTTCCCCTTTCTTTCTGTTTTGTTTTAACTTAGTCCCCTAGTCATTATACTGGCTAATTTGAAAAGCTGGACAACAGTAAATAAATAGGGTATATTGTAAATATATTTTACAACGGTGTTGAGTGTTATTGTTTTTCACCCTCCTTTCAGTGATATTGAGGCATCCTCTTTGACATGAACAGGAAAAGTTCAATTCTAATCTCATTTCTATCTTCCTGCAAACTCTAGACAACAAAATCCAGCATAAATTTCTTTGCATATTCTCTCATGCTTTTTTAGTACCACCTAGAGCTTATAAATGCAATCTATAAACTTTCTTCTGTCAGTATCATACCAACACACAAAACCTTTTAATTTCCAAGTAAAGAGCACAAAATTGCTTTTCAGCTTAATCAATGACCGCATACTATTTACGAGCGATGGTTATAGTCGCTTGTACTTTTGTTATATAAAGTTTTATTACTTTGGTGTAATTTCACCTTTTTAAAAATGTTTTATTTATTGAATTTTGTCTTTGGAATTTTCCTGAGAATTACCTCAATTTTTAAAATCATTCTAATTTTAATTTATTACCAAGGAAAAGGGTATTCAGAAAGGTTATCTTATGCCACTGGCAGTGGTTCAAACTCAAGTTCATATCTCTTAAGAGTGAGTATATTATGACATGTTGTATTTCCAAAATTTAATGTTTAGTAATGGACTAAAGTTAAACAATGTACGAATATAAATACCAAATGGGTTTCCTTTTCTTATAGCTGTGGTTTTGAAAAACCACACAGTATCACTCAAGGGACTAACTAAATGAAAAGTTCTGTGCTTTAACTCAGTCTTGTGATTAGATTCATATAAAATTATCAGCAAAAGTAACTCCTGAAAGACTTTCTAGATAATTTCCAAGACCCATTTTAGCATTTAAAACTGTTTTGATTTTTTTTTTTTTTTTTAGCCTTCTTTGTGGAAGATTTTGGCTTTGTTTTTTTGGTCGCGGTGTCACTGAAATAAGTCGCGTTCAGACTCTCTCTTTGCCATGTCTGTATTGGAAAACTAAATGTGGCAACTCATTTTGCTTACTAAAGGATTTTGGAATTCATTCTGAAGTACTAGTGACATTTATGGAACAGATCCTTGAAAACTGTGACCTTGGCAGCTGCCAAACTCTTACCTAAGGAAAGTTTGCAGTAGGCAAAATGCCAATACAGCTATTTTAATTAGTTGACATTCTTGGTCAGGAAGGAAAAGTTTCACATTTCTCTAGATGTGAAGTAAATGTTAACAAATTATTATTATTTCTTCTTAAAAAGCCAAAGTAACCCCTTTCTCTACTTCAAAGTTAAATAGGGAGAAGCCTCAGCTTTGATTGTTGTGTGGCAGGTAGTCACTATTAAATCTAACCTTCATTGCAGTGGGTTTATATTTGCCTGCAAGAATATGTTCAAGATATTTTTTTTCCATTCCACATAAGACATGTCCTTCTGCTGAATTACAGCATAGAGCATCACAACTTGAAAACAGTTTGTTCAGCCCATCTCCATAACAGCAATTCTTAGACATTTTAAGCAGATTCAAACAAAGATAATTTTGTATTCTTGTAAGCTATATTTACAATCTCTACAAGAGACTTCGGACTCAGGTATTTCCATATGCACAATATTGCAGAAATGTCTTTTATGTTTTTTCTTCATTGTAAAATCCAGAATCAGGGTGAACAGCTCATGAAGGAGATAAAATTAAGGGAGAACAAAGAGACCACTACTTAGCATCTCTGAGCCAGTGTTAGTGAGTGGCACCTGGAATTTGAACGTCTTTAATAGAATTGAGGAAGAGGTCAGGAGTGAGGGAGCTAAGGGAGCTCCTTCACTAAGAACCACAGTAACTTAGGCTGCTTTTGAAAATTTTTATTTCTATTGTGTGGCCACGTTATGTCAGGAAAGTTATCCACCCTTTTTACCCATGCATAGATTGCTTCTGTGTATTCAACTCTTCCTTTCAAATCATACATGTAATACTGTGGATGGATTCCATTGTTTTCTTCTGTTCTCTAAGAATGATTGTTTTTTGTTTTTTTAAGAAAAATCAGTGTTTCTCAAAGAAATATTTCTGACAGACAGAGAGAGTAGACATATTTCTATTAAATACAACTGAAAACTTGGTTACTATTTATGAAATAGACACATAAAAGCTACAAGATATATAGAAGAAGCCAGATTAGCTAAGATTTAGACTTAAAAATGACATGGTGGGGAGTTCTCTTAGTCTTCTGTGTTCCCTGTACATGAGTCTTAGGAATAAAGAGGATTAGAATTCTCAGAAATCCTAAAAAATCATAGGATCTCTCTTTAAAAGAAAACTTTTGTATCAAGTCTGCTATTTTCTGACCAAATACCAGAGATAATGGTGGTGCCTACCCCATGCCCTAGTCAGCAAAGGCTAAGGGGGAAGATTTGATTTCCATTCTTGCCTAACTAGTAAGTAAGGTGTTCTCCAAATTTTCACAAGAGGGATGCCAGAGAAAGCTAAGCAGGAAGCTGTAATTTTCATTCCTGCTAAGACTGATCAGCTGCCCTGGCGCCTTTACTAGCATCAGGGATTACCACTAAGGGAATTTGAGCTTTCACACCTACCCAGCCTTAAAGAAAACTATCTCTTTCTTTCTAATCATGCCAGGAAAGCTACAGTAGTATTCGGGATTACTGCCTCAAAAGCTTGAGATTTCACACTCATCCAACAATAAAGATAGCACTACCATTTTCTTTACAATGTTGCCAGGGAAAGCTCAGAGGTGAATTGGGACTTCCATCATTGTCCACATTCTCCTCTGTCGTATTATAAAGAACACACCAGAGGAGATCATAAAGCTCACCTACCCGTTCTCACCAGGATAATATATGCTAATGATTGGTGGGAAAATCTAATGCCCCTATCCCGTATTCAATAATAAAAGCTATTCTTTCTGTCCTTCGAGTGTCAATGGAACTTAAGTGGAAGATATGAAATTTTACCTTTACATACACTACACCCTCCTTCAAAATATCGCAGAAGTCCAATAAAACATGTCAGAATCACTAAGGTTTTAAAGACTATCACTCGCTATGACAACTACTATGGATATTTCTAACAGAATGAAAAAAAAATGTAGTCAGTGGATGCCAAGGCTAAGAAAAGGGAGATGATAGAACTCAAGAGCCCCAAATTATGCGAAGTCATCTACAATTATCCTTCAACAAGCAGATAGAACCACGTCGGAAAGAAAAAAAGTGAGAAGCCACTTTGGTGAAAAAATAATAAACCAAGAAGACATAAATAAAATTAAACTAAAAATAAGTTGGAGCTGGAGAGACACTCAGAAGTTCAGAGTGCTCGCTGTTCTTCTATAGGATCCAACACCCATGCTGGTAATTGCTAATCATCATAGAAATACAAATTGAAACCACAAAATATCATCTCATCATGTCTATCATGACTATTATCAGAAGGCAAAGTATCTCTACATGGTACAGATGTGGAGAAATTGAAGTGCTCACACATCCATTCTGAGAGTGTTCATTTAGTATGGACATTATGTAAGGCAGTATCAATATTACTTTTAAAAAACAAGACATATAATTACTATATACTTTAGGCAATATACTACTTGATATAAAAAGCAAAAAAGAGTTAAAATCAGTGTGTTAGATTAATCTGAATTGTTCTATTTATTGTAACTATCTTTAAAACTATACAGATATTAGATTAACTTATCTATTTATTGGTGGATGAATGAAGAATTATGGTATATTTACTTATATACACAATTGCTATTATTCAGCAATTAAAAATGTTACATTTTGTTATTTGCAGATATATAGATTGAAATGGAAAATATGTTAAGTCAGTCTTTAAAGGGCAAAAAGAGCCCTCATGCTTTCACTTACATATAGACATTTAAAGATTAATTAAGGAAGTATAGTTTAGAATATTAGTTCTCAGAGAGTGGAGAAGGTTTCTGGATGAGACTCGAAATCCTCCTTTTCAGGCACTAGTTTTTATGGTATGGTAAGGCAACATGCAAGGTTTCAAAAAAGGGAAAAATACTGATAGTCCTACCCAACTACACTCCTAAAGACCAGGAAATGACATCACCACATCATAACCTAAGGGTTCAGTAGAAGCATGTGTCCCTTGGTGGTAAACAACAACTCTCTACTTGGACTTAAGATCCTCTCTCTTGTGACAATTGGATTAGGCACCAATTTTGTCACATGAGAAGGCCATTTCAGGCTACTTATCCACAATTGCTAGGAACCTAAACTCGAGTCCTTCCCATGTATTCCTGGGAGATTCCATTGCACATAAATGACAACCAGGCAGCCTGTATAAGACTGAGCGAGACACTTTACATGTATGCTACAATTATGTAGCTTGGTCCACTTACGGGACTCCTAACAGTGGGAAGAGGAGCTGTCTCTTACCCTTTTACTGACTTTTGGGGTCCTACTTCTCTTACTGGGTCGCCTTGCCCAGCCTTAGTTTTACTGCAACTTGATATGCCATATTTTATTGATACTCATAGGAGACATGCTCTATTCTGGGTGGAGATGGAGGAGGGGGGAATAGGAGGGTGATGGGGGAATGGAGGAGAAGAACTGGAAGGGGAAGTTGGGAGTTGTTTGAGGCTGTGGTTTGGGTGTAAAATAAGTAGAGGGATTTTTTTTTTTTAAAAAAGGAGATCCTTTCAACACAAGGATCATGCACTGGAAACCTAGCCAATTATCTAGGGCTTGTGAAGTCATGAGTCCTGGATCAGAGTCTACAACCACCATTTACTAAACCAGCATAATTCCTAGCTACATTTTAAACATCTATCCTTATACCACAGAGAAATGTGGTACTTAGAAGGTTTGGAAGGAAGATTGTTAAATGAGCCTTAGGAGAGAGATGGTAAGAAGAACAACTTCTAACTTTCTACAGAACAGTAGATAACTACAGTTATCTGAAATAACTGATTACATACTCCAAAATGAATAGTATAGCTGATTCTAAATCATCCCAAAGGAAATAGATGATCTATGATAAGTATCTGATATGGTCATTAAGCAGTATATACACATAATATTTATTACACTGTACCACATAAACATATACAATTACTATGTGTCAATGAAAAGCGATATATATGTATATTTAAACACATGAATATTTAAAAATGACTTTAGAGTTGAAAAATATGACAATTGAACTGAAAATTTATTATCATTATTAACACCAGACACAGAAGAGAGAATGTAAGCCAGAAACATAGTGAATAATTAAATTGGTGGAAGGACTAAACAAACAGAAATTAAACAATATAAAAATTTTATGAAGAGACTTGGAGATGGCACTGACTGAAGAAGATGAATACATGCACACTATGAAAGCAGTCAGAAGAGAATGGGGAGAAAAAGTAGTAATATATTTAAAGAATTTGCAGATCCTGATAGATTAGCAAATGTATTACGTTTTGAATATGGCCTAGATAAAATCACACTATCAAAAGGCTCAGAAGCATTATGCAAATGAAAGCAAAGTCATGCCAAGAACGACATCTATATAAACACACAGAAACAGAAAAACCTAACTTTATACCCATGGAACAAGAAAGCACAAAACTGACAGCATAAGAAATTGAAAGGATAAGAAGATAAATGTTAGATTAGAAAGGGATAAAGTAGAAGAACTAAAAACAAAGAACAGTTAAACATAGCCTAGAGTTGTTTGAAAGGAAAATAAAAAGTCACAAACTGTTAACCTAACCAAAGAAAGAAAGAAAGAAAGAAAGAAAGAAAGAAAGAAAGAAAGAAAGAAAGGAAGGAAGGAAGGAAGGAAGAATGACAAAGAAAGAAAGAGCTAAAAGACATTACAACAGAAGCTATGGGAATTAAGGAATTTTTAGGAGACAAAAAAAGCTATATTATATATCCACAAGTTAGATAACCTAGAGGAATAAATGAATAATTCTAAAAACATACAACCTTCGCAGACTAAATAATGAAGGTCTAGGAAGTCTCCAAAGACCTTTACATAATATAGATTTGAGTTAGTAACAAAAACCTCTCATTGGAGTAAAGTTCATGATTGCTCGCTTTGCTTTTGAATTCAACCAAACATTTAAGGGGAAATTCAGGTCAATCCTTTTTAAATTGTTTCACAAATCATGGAGAAAACACTTCTACACTCATTTTACAAAACTTTTTTATAGTCATACCAACCCCAGTACCACAACAAAGAAAATTACCAGTTGCTTTTCCCATAAATTTTGATTAAATATTCTCAATAAAATATTAGCAAAAATAAATACATAAACATCAATAAAAAACAACAACAATAAAACAGTACCAAACCACTAGAGAGATCACACACTGTGACTAAAGGAGAACTCTTCCTGGGATACAAGGGCAATACAACAGGTGAACATGGGATAATGTAGTATGCTGCATTAGCAAGATAAATATTTAAAAATTTAATTATTATCAATAAATTCAGTAAAAACACCTACAATACTTAATTCTCTTTCATGATAAAACATAAATTTTTACCAAAATAGGAATTGGAAGAAGTTGCCCCAACACAATAAAGCCCAAATATTAAAGCCAAAACTTATCATTGTACTCACCAGTATAACCCAAATCTTGCTTCAAGGTTGGCACCAAGGGAAGGATCACAATGCTATCACTCTTTTCAATGAGAGATAACAACAAAAAGAATATATGCATTTCAAGTTATATATAAGAATCGTGGATAATCAATAAAGTATGCAACTACAAGCAAGTCATGAGGAAGAAGCAAAAACAAAAATCCAAAAACTCCTGACAATGGTCTAACAAAAATAATTGCCAATGATGACATGATAGTGACTAATAAATCTATCAAAACTATGTTTGTCATTAATAGTTTTCAGAGGAATAGTAATGAAAATCATGATAAAATATCCTTTTCAGAATGGCTAGTAAAAAAATGCACACCATTTTGGTACCAATAGGCAGAAGTGGGATCATGTCTACACTATTGATGGGATTACAGACTATTTTAGCAACTATACAAGGCAGCACCTCAGTTATTCAAAACTTAAAATTATCATTGCCGTGTAACATAGCAACCTCAATCTTTAATGTTTATCCAAAAAATTAAAATTAAGATTTTATGAAGGTTCCAGTAACTGTATGTTTCTGTATCAATATTCACAATAGCCAAAATATGGAAACAACATATATATCTATCAACAAGTGAATAGGCAGAAGAAATGCAGAATGTTTACACAACCTGGGAAGTATTGCATACAACTACCAGGAAGAGATAAATACTACTATTTATGATTAAATGGATGAATCTTGAGACCATGCTCAGAGCAACAGTTTTACTTAAAAATTTTCATATCATTATATGTTATATATTAAGTATATTCTCTCATACCATTCTATCCTACCAAGGATGTTTTTTGATCCCTTATACTGTTTTAGCTCTATTTTCATGTAACATATATGACTTTATACATCTTTATAAGATGTCCAATTATAATCAAGGAAAACCTTATAATGACTTTCCAAGACTGTGTAAACTCATTTAATAAGATTATATTCAGGTACATGCTTTTTCTTGCAAATAGCATCACTTACTTCTGACTGAAAAAATTCATTTTTTGTATATTCAACTGTTACTAGGCACCCATACTTATTTCACAAGTTAACTATTATGAATGGTGGTGCCCACAGCTTTACCAGTGTTTAGGTTTGTTTTAATTTTGTTTTAGATTTATTTTCTTTGCGATTGCCATTCTGATGATGGAATCTTGATGTACTTTTGGCTTTCATTTCTCTGGAGGCTAGTGAAACTAGACTTTTTTTATAAGCTTACTGGATATTTGCATTTCATTTTTAATAACTTCATTTCATTAGCTCATTATTGTTTTCCTTGTTTGATTCCTTATTGTTTAGTTTTATTTTCTAGTTCTAGATATTACCTTCTGCCACAGATAGAACAAGCAAATATCTTTCTTCCATTCTGTTGACTATTTACTCAACTGTTTCCTTCAGTGCACTGAAGCTTTGTGATGCTATGGCATTCTGTTGGTCAGTCACTGGTCTTACTCTTGATCATCTACAGCCCTATTAAAAAAACCTTTGCCTATGCCATTTCTTGGAGTGTCTTCTTTAATTTTTCATTTAATAATTCTAGAAGTTCAGGTCTTATTTTCAAATCTTTGGATTTATTTAGAGTTGGTTGAGTAGTGTTTTAGATAGAGACCTACTTTCATTACTCTACATTTGGGTATCGTTGTTGTGTAGTGTTTTAGATAGGGATCTACTTTCATTACTCTACATTTGGGTATCTAGCATTTCCAACATTATTTATTTAATAGGCTATCTTTATCATATTGTATTTTTGTCAAAAGTGAAGTGGCTGAAACTTGGATCTCATATTTTATTGCAATGATATACACGCCTGCTTTTGTTCCAGTATTGTATTGTTTTTGTTACTCTGGCTATATAACCTGAAATCAGGCATGGTGATAACTCTAGTATTAATATTTTTTCTCAGGATTTATTTGGCTACCTAATGCCTCCAGCAAGCACAAAGATCAAAACATTAAAAATAGCATCTCAACTAAAATAGAAGGACATGGTAGGTTATACAGTGGTTAAATGCCTGTACGACTTTTGCTGAGGATTTGTCTGGGTTTAGTTATCTGTACTCAGGATGAGAAGTTCAACTGCATGTAATTTTAGTTCCATGGATCTGAAGATTTCTACTAGCAACTGCACTCACATTATACAGAAACACATACACATAGCTAAAAACAAAATAAATCATAGAGAAGCCCAAGCCCAGACTCATTCACTACTGAATTATACCAGACCATCAAAGATGATCTAAACCTGTAATTCTCAAGCTAATATATTGAATAGGAAAGGAATAAACACTACCACAATTTTCACAAAACCAACATTATTCTCACACCTAAACCAAATAGAGATACAACAATAAAAGAATATTATAGACAAATCTCCCTACTGAACATAGTTACAAAAATTATCAACAACACAATTTTCAAACTGAAGAGAAGAACATTTCACAAAGCTCACTCACCATGATCAAGTTGGCTTCATTCAAAGATCCAAGGATGGTTCAACATACACAGATCAATTAATAAAATATGTTATGCAAATGAGAGAGGCAGAAATAACTTGTTCTTAATATATGCAAAGTCTTTTGACAAAATTCATCATTCCTTCTTGAATCAAGTAGAGACACAGAATAAAAGGAACACATTTCAACAAAACAAAGACAAATTGGGAAAAAAAACCTACAGGAAACAGAAGAAACACTACTTTACAGAAAACAGCAGAAAAATCAAAGCATTTCTACTAAAGTCAGAAACAAGTCTAGCAAAGCAAATTTGATATCTCCATTCTTTTTCAATGTAATGCTTGAAAACCTTTCTAGGGACATTGAGATAAGGAACTAAACAAAAACAAATAGGAAAGGAAGAGGTCAAGGAATCTCTCTTTGTAATGATATGATTTTGTAAATAAGAGATTCTAAAGACACTACCAGCAAAGTCTTTGAGCACTTTTAACAAAGTGGCTGCAGACACAATTAACACACAAAGATCCATATCTTTTCTATGAACCAATGACAAATGTACTGAGACATAATCAGGGAAACAATGTCATTCACAATTTATCAACAAAGACCCTGAAATAAACTTAATAAAAGAAATAAAGAACCTTTACAAAGAAAACCTTAGAACACAGAAGAAATTGAAGGCATGAGAAAATGTCAAGGATGAAAATCCCACCTTGAAGGATTTATAAGAATTGATACTGCACAAATTTGATGTGATTTTCATCAAATTGTAATGGCATGCTTCACAGATACAGAAGAAATACTTTAATGTTCATATGTAAACACACAGATTGTGGAAAGCAATGCTTCTACTTTAGTTCTGCTTATCTCATTAAGTTTATGTTCTCTACTTAGAAGTGTGGTCATTGATAATGACAGATAGGCATTTTCCTCTAATATTTTTGAGTGTCTTGTGAATTTTTTATTTAATTTTTTTTTCCTTTTTCATACTAGCCCCAGTTTCCCTTCTGTCCCTTTCTCTCAATACCACCTTTTCTGGGGGATAATGCTCGTATACACTGTAAAGATTTGTCAGACATATTGGTTTAATAAAATGCTGATTAGTCAGTAGCCAGGCAGGAAGTATAGGTGAGGCAACCAGACTAGGAGAGTTCTGGGAAAAGAAAAGGCAGAGAGTCATCAGCCAGACACAGAGGAAGTAAGATGAGAATGACTTACTGAGAAAAGGTACCAAGACACATGGCTAAACTTAGACAAGAATTATGGGTTAATTTAAGTTGCAAGAGCTAGTTTATAATTATCTCGAGCTAATAGGCCAAACAGTATATAATTAATATAAGCCTCTGTGTGTTTGTTGGGACTGAATGGCTATGGGATTGTGCAGGACAGAAACTTTCGTCCACCCCCCCATCCACTCTTCAGAGGAGGGCAAGGCCTCCCTTTGGAAGTCAACAAATCTGGCATACCAAGTTGAGGCAAACCCCTCCTGTCTTGTGATTTTTAACTAAAAATTTTCTTTCAAATTAAACTGGGGAAATATTTCCTATATTTAAAAATATTCTATGTATTTCTTTTTCTGTTTTCATCATAAAACTCCTACTATGTATGATATACTTGTTACTTTCACATCTCTTGGGCCCTGTCTTTCTCAGAAATGTTAACCTCAGCTGATTTACTACCAGAGTTATTATTCCCTCTTATTGCTGAGATAAATATGTCACTTTGCTCATGCTGTGATGTTTTATATTATAATTTTCATTCTAGTCTCTCAAATTTCTTTTCTTAATTTGAATTTCATTGTTGTCTATTTTTGTGAAACATTGTTCTTAAACATTCTTTTATTTATAGTGAGCTTTTCTTAGTGTGTGTGTGTGTGTGTGTGTGTGTGTGTGTGTGTGTGTAACATGAAAAGGCCGGACCTGCTTGTTGGGGTTTTTGTCCTGCCTAGTTCCCCCAGCTGTTTAGTCCCAGAGAAAAATCACACAGAAATCTCTATAAGTTATAAAGCTGATTGGCCCATTAGGTCAGGCTACTTATTAGCTAACTCTCATATCTTGATTAACCCATTGTTCTGATCTATTTTAGCCATATGGCTCAGTACTTTTTTTAGCTGGGTCAGATCACATCCTGCTGCTTTGGTGCTCTGGGCAGGAGTGGGAGGAATCAGCTTCCTCCTTCCCAGAATTCTCCTGTTCTCCTTGCATCATTTCCACTTCCTGTCTGGTTTTACCACCTACACCTCCTCCCTGGCCAATCAACATCTATTTAAAACATGATTGACAGAATACAATCTTCTCCCGCACCACTTCCCCCTCTATTTTTTTTTAAAAGGAAATTATCCATAGTCCATTTTTTGGAAATGTGGGTATAGTATTCCAGGCTACTTCCTGCTGGTTGGGGTCACTGATAATCTTATGGGGACCTAAAGAAAATTTAGAGTTATGATCAAGTCCTGATGGAAGTATCCTGTGAGTCTTGATCATCTCAGGCAGCAGTCCTGAACCTGTTCTGGAGGAAGAACTCAAGACATCTGGGCCATATATTCCTGTCGAAGATTTTTCAGGTGGCCCTCCCTTGGTCGTGTGTGTGTGTGTGTGTGTGTGTGTGTGTGTATTGAACATAGGGCTTAAACATGCTAAGCAAGTATTCTACTGCTGAGCTGTATTCTCAGTCCTTCTAATTGTCTATTTATAAATTTTGAGAGAAAGTCACACTAAGTTTTTCAGACTTTCCCTGAAGTTCTTCTTTAATTCAAGCATGCTGGTTACTGAGGTTGTATTGCCACAGTCCTCTGAGTAGCTGGGGCATGACAGGTTTGCACCAGCAGGCTCATTTTGCTTCTTTACACATATTTTGAATAGATAAGTGAATCTAATAATCCCAACATCTTAGTTTCTTCAACTACATTTCCTGCCTTTTTTTTTATCTTTTGTGGTTAGGAAATATAGTCCCATTTCTTTGAATTAGTTATGAGTTATTGAAATCTGAATACTTTATATCATATTCTGACTATTCTGTTTATCAAGTTCTGCTTTCCTAAAGTTCTGCTTTTGTGATTTGTGTCCCTGAGCTCTTTGTCTTAGGTTTGTGTTCTTTGTCATGCGCACACATACAAGTCACTAGTCATGGAGCTCGGTCACTGATTATTGATTTTTAAAACCATCCTGGAACTGATTCAGCTCTCCAACATCTCCGAGGATCTTTTCTCACATGTTGGACTTTACTGTGTCTCTGGCACTTTATTAAGTACTCTGGTATTTTATTAAGACTTGTAAGTCAGTCATTGTTTTCTATGTAAATAAAGTCTGATACCATGTGGACTACAACAATGATCATTCTGACAAGATATAGTGATGCAGCAGTGGAATAGGAGTAACCAAGCACTCTCTGATTAGAGTTGTGGTTCTACTCTACAAGTTGAAAACCATTCCTGGAGACATCATTAAGCCTAGGACCTGTGGCTGGACAGGTTATAAATCCTAGGGAAGAAGCAGCTACTGTCACTCTTCTAAGTGGACATAATATTAAACAAACTGGAATATCTTGTAATATTCTAAAATACTTCTTATAATGTGCAAAACTTATTGATTAGTGCATCTGTCAACACTCATCAGAGAAATTTTCTTTTGCAGTATATAGCAGCTAACATAGAGGCTCACTGCTGATCAAGGTACAGAGAATACCAGACAGTAAATACTCAGGCAAAAAAGAAGACAATTTATATCACACCCATCCTTCTGAGGTTTGAAAACTGTTGTGGAAGAGGAGGTGGGCAAATTATAAAAATCAGAGATGGTGGGTGATGATGAAACAACAATGCTTTCTCGAGAGAAGGGGGCAGATACATACTCAAATTCACAGCAACTAGGACAGCATGCTCAAGACAAAACTCTCCTTGGAGAGTGGAAGTTGGCACAAACTCCCTGACCTAACTAAGAAGCTACTAGTAACTGATAGCTATAGAGTGAAAGTGAGTCTGTTCTTTTAAGGATTCAGTCCCTTGGTAGGTTGACTATTGTTTAGTGATGGCCCACATATCTAAGAATATATGAAGAGCACAAATTAGATTGATGGAGAGAGGGCAGAAAATTAGAGAGGTGGGGAGGAGGAGATGTACCAGGGAGGAATATGGAGAAAGAATAAATATGATAAAAATTGATCATAGAAAGTTCTCAAGGAACTTTTAAAAGGTCTACAAACCAAAACAAAAACAATAACAAAGAAATGCAAAGCAAAGCAATTGAATGGTTTATCTATTTTTAGTTATTAAATTTGGCAGTTTCTTTTGAAATAGATTTCAGAAGTGCTTCCTAATCCATGCAGGGTAGTATATTTGTTACTACATAACCCTAATTCTGAACTTCTTTTATTGTCATTGTGTGTCTTCTTGGAGGACACTTTACCTTGGAAAGTAATTGTTTTAGAGGCTAATTAAATGTGTTTTTTAAAAATATGTGTCTTTAAGGAAAGAAAAAGGTATTTTAAATAATGAAAATATTCATGAATTTCTAAAACTGTGATATAGCCTCACATACATGGCAAAATTTAATGGTGTTGTGCTGATACAGTGAAGGCAACACACTGAGTGTATTTTCACATGGAAAGACTTCTTTTAAAGAATGAATCTGATGTTTCCATAGTAACTCATTTGGATGAGTCTCTGGCTGATTTGTCAGCATACTCTCTAACTATGTGTGAGGGCATGTAAATTTTCACATCCAATCAAAATTCTAATGAAATGAATCATAGAAAGACAGATGTTTCCTGATTTGTAGATATTCAGTTTGCAAAGATTTAATGGTTGAATGATGGAAAAGCAACATACATTTATCAGAAGTCATTGTTCCAATTTTAATGTTTTCTGAGGACAGTGATATGAATTCACTACTCTCTTGAGATGCTGAACAGCATCACTAATCTGAACATATGAGTCAGCCATGTGTGGGTAACCTGAATATTTTATAATTTAGTGTTAATATGATACTTAGTAAATAAGGGGTGTTAAATGCACTTTGACTCATGTTTTCACTATAATTTCAATGAGTCACTAAGGCATGCACAACTTGTCATAAGATAAGGGACATCTGAATAATTATGAATGTATTACAATTTCATTTGTGGAAACAAAGGAATGAGAATGACTAAAATAGCAATTAAGAGACTAGAAAAATTTAGGGGCTGGAAAGATGGGACAGCAGTTAGGAACACATCGCTATTCTAGATGACTTGGGCTCAGCTGTTTCCTAGTGGTTCACAACCATCTGTAAATTAAGTTCTAGGGGATCTGACGTTCTCATCTGACCTCTGTGAACACCAGGCGTATAAAGTAGCCCTCAGGTGGCCCATACATCGAATGTTTAGTACCAAAGGCAATATTAAGAGATTGTCGGATCAAAATGGCACTAATTTTGTTTGTAATGCTAACTCCTTGGTGAGTTGATAGCTGAAGAAGATATTAGAAAGCAGGGCCTTGATGGAGAAAGCCAGTCGCAGGTAGCATGCCTTTGTGGAATACGCTGGTCTGTTGTTGCTTCCTGTATCTCTGCTCCCCAGTTACCATGAAGTCCACTTATTATCCTTCACTGGTTCCTATATTCTTCCATCATTATGTCTCTGCCTTGCTGTAGACCTGTCCTACTTTACTATCTGTGTCTGTCATAAAACATCTATACTGTTAGTCCATCTTATAGTTCTGGTTAGCATTCATTATTATAGGGGAATCAAGACAGGCACTTCATACACTAGTCATAGGTCATCAAAAGTCAAGAGCAGAGAGAAATGTGCATACAGGGTTAGTTGGTTACTTACTTTCTTAACTCAGCTTTCTTTCTCCCTCTAATACTGTTCAGGACCACCTGTCTAGGGGATGGTACCTCCATAGTTGGCTGGGGTTTTGCACATTTTTTAAAATAATATGGTCTATCAAGACACGCCTATAGGCCAGTTCAGCATGGACAATCTGTCTTTGAGATTCTCTTCCCATCTGATTCTTGGTTGTGTCAAGTTGAAAATCAAAGTTAGCCATTGCTATGCCTAATTTAGATAGCCTAGCTTACTATGAAAGCTTTCAATATGAGCCAAATTTTCTTCTTCAAGTTGTTTTCCTTTGGTGTCCTTCCACAGTAACATAAGCTACTACAAAAGTTTGTAACTAAAAGTGGGGCTATGGATCAAAAACCTTAGATAGGAGTGTGAAGAGAAGTTTTAAAAGTTTGGAAACCATAGTTAGAAAAGGTTTGAAGTGCGAGAAACTAAGCTAACAATTTTGGGGCTCAGAGAACCCAATGCTGATGTTATTGTAGAGAATAAAAGCCAGTCTCAGAGGGGTTTGAATGCAAATGACAGCTCTTTGTCTCCTCTAATACTAGGCATCATTTCCATTAAATTATGGCAAAGAATTCACCAACATTTTGTTTGAGTCCTTTGAATTTGAGTGAGACTGAATTTGAAGACAACAAGGTAATGAATTTGTGAAAGGAAATTTCAAGAAATCATAACATCTTGGCAGAAGTGTGGTTGTGACTGCCCACATTGGCCAAATTTACATGAAAATCAGGAGCAAGGAAGCAGAAGAGAAAAAAATGTTAAAATATGCAGTCTGGCTAGAAAAGGAGTATGCTTCATATTGAGGACAACGAAGGTGTACTTAAGAGATTTTAAAATTGTGCTTAGAAAGCATATGAACTGGGTTTGTGGGAGAAATTTTAAAAACTTGGATAACCAAGTAAGAATGCTAAAACTGTTGTATCTAAGAACACCTGAATGCTAATATGAATAGGAAGAACAAAGACCAGACTCACAGGGTTTCAGATTGATGGGAACTGTTTGGAGAATAGGATTAGATTCCATTTGTCCTCAATTCTGGTGATGAATCTCAGTCTTACTAATGAATTAACATGTCATGTTACTAGCTAGATAACCATCTTTAAGAATACATTATTGAATAATGTGAGTATATTAACTTTTAGGGAAAGAGCAGTTACCTTCAGAGAAATTAACCATTTGCTCAAGATTATAAAACTCAAAGTGTAGAAATGAATACAGAACTGTTCTTCTGAAATCTTTTGTTCTTCTTGGAAACTTGGCTAGGAACCAAAAAGGAAGGAGAAAAGAAATGGCTCTGTTTAGCATGATAAAACTTTGAAATGAGCTCTTTCATATGATTCACTGTCTAATAAAGTTTTGATCAATAACGTATGGCCACAATCTCAAATAACTTAGTATATATTTCCTTACACTAATAAAATTAAATAAACTAATCCTATTAATAAGTTTAGCATGTCAGTATTTTTGTTTCGTAGCTGCCGATTTACCAGAGTCTTCAACTACAACATTTGCCTCTTGAGTGAAAGGAACAAAATTGTTGTAAGAATGGGAACGTAGAGTTTGTGTTCTAATAGTGGACGTAGTAAGAGTTATACTCAATATTTCAGCATCATTTTTTTCTAATGCACACTGCACATCAGCAAATTAATTCTTACTAGACAGTTAGTTTTTCTTTTTTTCTTTTTTTTTATTAATTTATAAAAGTTTCCACTTCCGCCCCTCCTCCCAATACCCTCCCACTCCCCCTACTCCCTCTCCTCCTCCCTCTCCAGCCCTAAGAGCAGTTAGGGTTTCCTGCCCTGTGGGAAGTTCAAGTTCCTCCCCCCTCCCTCCAGGTCTAGGAAAGTGAGCATCCAAACAGACTAGGATCCCAAAAATCCAGTACATGCAGAGGAAACAAGTCCCAGTGCCATTATCAATGGCTTCTCAGTCAGACCCCCTGCCAGCCACATTCAGAGAATCTGGTTTGATCACATGCTCCTTCAGTCCCAGTCCAGCTGGCCTTGGTGAACTCTCATTCGATCAGTCCCCTTGTATCAGTGGGTGAATGCACTCCTCACAGTCCTGCCTTCCTTGTTCATGTTCTCCCTCCTTCTGCTCCTCCTTTGGACCTTGGGGGCTCAGTCCAGTGCTCCAATGTGGGTCTCTGTCTCAATCTCCATCCATCTTCGGGTGAAGGTTCCCTCTGATCCTGCCTTCCTTGCTCATGTTCTCCCTTCTTCTGTTTCTCATTTGGACCTAGGGAGTTAAGTCCAGTGTTCCAATGTGGGTCTCTGTCTCTATCTCCATCCATCGACAGATGAAGGTTCTAAGGTGATATGCAAAATATTCATCAGTATGGTTATGGGCCAAGGCCAGTTCAGGCACCCTCTCCTCTGCTGCCCAGGGAACAATCTGGGGATCTCTCCTTGGGCCTGGGAACCCCTCTAGAATCAAGTCTCTTGTAAACCCTAAAATGGCACCCTTAGTTGAGATATATACCTCCCTGCTCCCATATCCATCCTTCCTCCCTCCCCCCATCCCAATCCCCCAAGCTTTCCCCAATCCCCCCTACTCCCTTCTCTCTAACCCTCTCCTCTTCCATCCATCCCTCCCTCCCCCCGCCCCCGTGCACCCAAGGTTGCCTGGCACTCTTGTCTACTTCCAATATCCAGGAGGATAACTACATAATTTTCTTCAGGTTCATCTTCTTATTTAGCTTCTCTAGGATCACGAATAATAGGCTCAAAGACATTTAATTATGGCTAAAATCCACTTATGAGTGAGTACATACCATATTCCTCTTTTTGTGTCTGGGTTACCTCACTCAGTAAAGCGTTTTCTATTTCCATCCATTTGCATGCAAAATTCAAGATGTCATTGTTTTTTACCACTGAGTAAAACTTTTAAAAAGTCATTAACTAAAGATTCTTGGGAGGAATCTCTGTCCTAACTATTCTACTATTGAAAGTAAATGGGGAAGAAAAGTCCCTGAAGACAGTGTTTCCTTATTTGGTATAATTTTAAGAAATTTAAGTAAATATAGTCAGTATCATAGAGAAAGTATGTTTTCTTTGCGCATTCCATATGCAGATTCAAATCTAGTAGTCATATAACCATACCACTTCATATTGAAAAGGGTAGGGTAGTAAATTAATTTCATTCAATTTGTCATTGAATTGCTGTATAGTTTATTAGTATAGCCTAACAAAATTCAATTATCCACATAGACCTTTTTATATATAAACATATATATATAAAACTCATATATGTATATAACATATTTTATAGCATATATAAAATATATGAACTGTTGCACACCTATGTGCAGTTTGAACTTACTTTTTGATAAATTATTGTTGACAAATTTTTTGTTAGCAAAGCAAGAAGCGTTGCAGTGTTGTGTTGTTCTATGGGAAAACAGTGATTTATTTAACTTTTTATTTTTTAGTCAGGTCTTCCTAATTCTGTGTCTCTTCTCTCATCCCACTGTAGTAAAGTAATCTGAACATAACATTTAACAACATGGACACGCCAGTTTCTTATTGTTAGAGATAAATATATTTAATAAGTTACATAAAAGAATTATTTCCACTGTTCCTAAAAAAACATTAAAAAAGAAATTAGTAATTCTTTGTATCATCTTTATATAAATATAAATACATATGTGTATGTATATATACATAAATGATGGTGGCCCATTTTTAGACTAACCTGCGATCTCTTCATAAAAAGATAGTTATTCAATAAACAAACATGAATATTTTTGATAAGCATTGTTAACATTATTTTCAGTTTAATGTCACATTTAAGAGTTTGTGTATACTTGACAAACCATGACTGTGTATTAACACCCCTGTTAATTGGTTGTTTTATATGCTCTGTGGGATTACACTTATAGGTTTTAGTACCCTCTGTATTTGGTCCTTTGTCATAATACATGGTTACGGATAACCTTATATAATGAGTTCTGACATTAATAGATATTTATTATTATAGTACTTTTTTCATTGACTCTGGGAGAAGAAATTTAAGTTATGCAACCACAGAATTGCCTCTAAGTTGGAATTTGTGGCTCACTGTCTGAAGTATGGTCTAGACAATTTCAAATTCCTCAATTCTGAATGGGCTGCATAAACTGCCAACTTGAACAATGATTTAGCTGAACCATTGAATTTCATATTTCAGTGCTTCATTCTATCTGATTTTTACTGAATGTTGGACCCAGACGTGCAATCCTGGTATCCTGATTCCATGATCTAGCCATGAATTCGTACTACTTGGATCCAACCCAGACAACTTTGCAGTCTGTCCAGCACAGTGAATACCAAACCCTTGACTTTGAGTGCTGTGTGTGTGCGCGTTCCTGCTTGTTTTGCAGTGAAGGCTAAAGAAAAGAACAGCATCTTAATGAGTCAGATTCTTCTGGTGGATTGGCTATATCCTTGCGTCCATGTTGGTTATGTCGGTAATAGAGTTAATTGATATGACCTACTAAAGATATTCAATATGCCATTGATTGAAAGTATCTTTGAATACTTACCTTCAGGAAATTTGCCAAAGGCTAATAATGTAATTATCAGTATTTGAACTTAGGTATGAAAATGTAATTTAGTATATGATTCAATAATTCAAGTATGATGCCTTTTATATGCAGAAGATTTTTCTCAGTGTTGTTAGGAATTTAGAGGTAATCTATAATATATCTCTTAGATAATTGTAATCAAATTAAGATGTCTAGCTATGTATATATTTACACATGGAGTACACAATAGTTTTCTCTACATGCTGAAAAATAAAGGCAAAGTATAATCAAACTATCAAAGCTGAGACAAACAGAAATTAAGTAGAAGGGAAATAGCACTTGTGGAAAAGATGTGGCTGACTCCGATTCACAAAGAATAAAAAGTGAACTATTGGAAAAATATAAACAAACAGGACAAGGCAAAGAAGTAAATAAAGAAATGTTTTGAGTGATAAGGATTAGCTATTGTGGTGATAGAAACTATAGGTATGAGTTATGATTCTTATTGGCATTAGCTACATATTGCATTGGACACATGACTTACTCATGTGCAAGATTAGGGTAATTTAAAAGCAGTGGAAAATTGCTTCAAAAGACATTTATTACTTAGTGAATTCATCATCCCTCAATAATGTAGTATTTCATTTAGTAAACATTCAGTATTTTTTTACTTACAGGAATTGGATTTCTTTAAAAAGTGAAGAAAACTTTAATTCCCTGTCCTGTTTATGCTTAGTGTACCTTTCCAATGAACTATAAATAATGTACAAACAGGTAAGAGAACTAATAAACAAAAGTCAGATGCTTTTTTATGAAGCTTGGAGGTTAGAGAAGTTGTCCAGAGTCAGTCAGATAGTTCCAGGGGGAAAATAGAATCTCTACAGTTCAAAATATCTTTGTTTAGAAATACATCCTATGGGAAGAGAGCAAAGATGAAAGGGATGAATATAGTGGTGTAGTGGGTTCTAGACATAGAAGATGCATGTGGGAAATTTGAAAGTGTGAAAGTATGGGATGTTATGACCAGAAGAGTGGAGTGGAGAGAAAGGTTGTTGGTGCTGAGCAAGGCCTATAATGATATGTCATATCCCACTGATTGTTTGATATCAACCTTAGTCCATAAAATTTGATATAAATTGAGCACAACAATATCTAGATTTCTTGGACTATAAACTTATTTTCAGAGTTTTTCTAATGAAGATTTGTGGCTGATATATTAGTGTGCACCAAACCAGCAAACCAGAAGGTAGAGGTATAAAATTCATTTGTGACGTCTACGCCAAGTAGATTCTGTCTTTAGAAGGTGCTAATGAGTGAGTCGGTTACAAGAGTAGAGTGAAAAGTCCCAGTAGCTAGAGGAACATGGTGAAAATGAGTAACTTGCAATCCTAACACTTTTTTTGGTGGCACCAGGAAGGTCAGTTTTTCAAAGTCATCCTCAGGTACTGAGTAAATTTGATGTCAGCCTTGGCTACACAAAACCGTATCTCAAATAATAAATGAGTAAGTACATAAGTAAATAAATGAGAATGTGACAGGTACATAGAGACAAAGATAATGAGACCGTTGAAAATAAAAGAACTGCTTAATATTTTAAAATAAAAACTATTTTGGAGAGCAATTTTAATTCTCAATACCTAATATAATAATAAAAAAGACTTCAGAGTGTGAAATTTATTTTATTTTATTAAAAAAGTAAAAGTGATGATTTTTAATTTAGTGTATGTTGTATTTACTTATTGAAATTTGAAAGAAATTAATATCTACCTAGGTTTAAACGAGAAGAAAGAAGGGGAGCTCATCCAGTTTGAACTAAGTAAGTGCAACAATAAAGTGGGCCCTGATTTGAACCACCTTTTCTAGTCTTATTGTGTAGGAAGTAGGGTCCAGAAAATGCTATTTCTGGGTAACTTAAAAACTATTGAGTCCTAAGAGATAATAATTGAATATTGATTCATGTAAACTAAATAATTTAAATTAAGAAACAAAATCGTGAAACAACTGAAACAGTGTTAACAAATATGTAACTCTTATAAGTTAATTAAAGAATGGTTTAAAATGTCTTTTATATGTTAAGTTACAACTTCTGACTGAGCAAAATATTATATGTCTGTTAGTATATGAGGTCTCAATAATCTGAAATGAAATATAAATGAAATCATATGGGTGACACCAAGAGAAAGTGTGTTTGTACCTCACAGAAAGTTGATCATTGAGGTACAATTCTCAGCAGACCAGATCAACCACAATGATGATTAGAGCAGAATTAGGTTAAAATTTGTGTGAAAAGAGATCTTTTTTCATATTCCCTTTTCCACAAAATCTTACCTAAGAATTCCAAATGGGAACAGGACATGTGATGTATATTTTCCATATCATAATAAATTTTATAGACTGATGGCTTATTTTCTCATAGTTCTTGGGATTAGAAGTCAGAGGCCAGTGTTCCAGCATTGCCAGGGTCATTTGAAGACATTTGTCACATGATTGGGGAGAGAAAGGAAAAGAATTTGTCTTTTTTTGTAGGCAAAAACATTGGTAATGGTTCTGTCAGTTCTTCTTAATTATGCATTAAATCAGTCCTAATCACTTTCTATAGACTCTATCTATAATACAGTCATGGAGTATTTGCTTCTTTTATTCTAAAGTTTTCAAATGTTCTATTAATTCACTAGTGTGGGATTTTTCCAGCTTCTTTATGTAGGCATTTAGTGCTCTGAACTTTCTTCTTAACACTGCTTTCATTGTGTCCCATAAATTTGTGTGTTTTGTGTGGTCATTTTCATTGAATTTTAGGAAGTTTTTAGTTTCTTCTTTTATTTCTTCCTTGACCCATTGATGCTTTAAATGAGCATTGCTTAATGTCTATGCATTTGTGGGCTTTTTGAAATTAGTGTTGCTGTTGAATTCTAATTTTAATCCATGGTGATCCAATAAGATACATGTAGTTATTCCAATTTTTTGTATCTGTTGAGGTTTGTTTTGTTACCAAATATGTGGTCAATTTTTGAGATGGTTCCATGAGGAGCTGAGAAGAAGGTATATTCTTTTGTGTTTGGATAGAATGTTCTATAGATGGCTGTTAAGTCCATTTGAGTCAAAACATCTGTTACTTCCCTTATTTCTCTGTTAATTTTTTGTCTGACTGACCTGTCCAGTGGTGAGAGTGCAGTGTTGAAGTCTACTACTATTAGTGTGTGAGGTTTAATGTATGATTTAAGCTTTAGTAGTGTTTCTTTTACATATGATGGTGCCCTTGTATTTGGGGCATAGCTGTTTAGTATTGAGATTTCCTCTTGATGGATTTTTTGTGACTAATAAGAAAAATCCTTCTCTGTCTCTTGATTGATTTTAGTTTGAAGTCTATTTTGTTAGATATTAGAATAGCTACACAAGCTTGTTTCTTAGGTCCATTTTATTGGAAGTTCTTTTTCACAATCCTTTATTCTGAGTCAATGTCTGTCTTTGAGATCGAGGTCTGTTTCTTGTATGCAGCAGAAGGATGAATTCTGTTTTTGAACCCAATCTGTTAATCTGTGTCATTTTATGGGTGAGCTGAGTCCATTTATATTAAAGAATATTAATGACCAGTAATTGCTATCTCCTGTTAATTTAGTTTTTGTTGGTTATGTTATTTTGTGTGTTTTCCACTTCTTTGGAATTTGCTGCTGTGAGATCAACAATTGTCTGTTTTTTTGTTGATGTAGTATTGGTTTCATCATTATGCATTTAAGTGGGAGGAGTTGTTCTTGCTGTGGCACAAGGCAGGGTCTATGAGTGTCAAAGAACACTCTTGGGATTACATGCTAAAGTATTATATGTAGTCCTATTTTGGGTGGTAATATATTTTACCTGTAAATCTTTCAAAGAAGCACACATATTCTTGAATCAACTCCTTGCCTTTAGTTGTAAAGATTATTTTAAAGAATATCCAACTTGTAATCTTTAAATATGACCAATTTTATAAGGAAAGTCATTGAATTTTTAGTATTGCATAAATACCCATGAGGGACATTTAAAACAAGAGCAGCGGCCTCCTAGCCCATCCCACCCTTCACCCAGGAACCCCTTCCTTTATTCCTCCCTTCCTTATCGGTGCCATAAAATCACCCAGCTCAGCTGGCTTGCACTCTGGGAAGGGGCTGAAAGTGCAACCCGGCAGGAGGGAGTTCCTGTGTTTCAATAGCCTGCCAGTGGAAAGGTAGGCCCTGTGTCAGCTCAGCAAGATTCCTGGCCAGCAAGGGGTACTGATCCTCTAGCAGAGGATTCATCAGAGCGGGGAACCTGACCCGGTACCAGAAGATCCATTAGAGGTCATTTGAAGGAAGAGATGGGCAGACGCCAAGGCAGGAATTCCTCCAACAATCTGAAAAACAACATGAAAACACCAGATCCCAGCGACCCTACAACAGAGGGACTTGAACACCCTAATCCAGAAGCAGTGGAAAAAAGTGCCATTATGAAAGCAATAGAGTCCCTTAAACAGGATATGAACAACTCCCTTAAAAAATGGAGGAGAAGTATAACAAAATGAAAACTGAAATGGAGGCAATGAAGAAAACACAAACCGAGGGCCGGCTGGATATGGAAAATCTAGGTAAACGAACAGAGACTACAGAATCAAGCATAACCAATAAGATACAAGAGATAGAAGAACGAATCTCAGAGTCTGAAGATGCCATAGAGAAAATAAACGCTCTGATCAAAGAAAACAGCAAATCCAACAAATTCTCATCACAAAACATTCAAGAAATCTGGGACATAATAAAAAGACCAAACCTAAGAATAATAGGAGTAGAAGAAGGAGAAGAACTGCGGATCAAAGGCCCAGAAAATATATTCAACAAAATTATAGAAGAAAACTTTCCCAACCTAAAAAATGATATTCCTATGAAGGTTCTAATAATCAAAACACAAAACGTACAGATTAAAGAAAGAATATTAAGAGCTGCAAAGGAAAAAGGTCAAGTAACTTATAAAGGTAAACCTATCAGACTTACACCGGACTTTTCAATGGAAACCATGAAAGCCAGAAGGTCCTGGATAGAGGTACTGCAGAAACTAAGAGACCATGAATGCAAGCCCAGACTACTATACCCAGGCAAGCAATTGTTCACTATCAATGGAGAAAACAAAATATTCCAGGATAAAAATAAATTTAAAGAATATGTAGCCACAAATCCAGCCTTATAGAAAGTAATAGAAGGAAAATCACAACCCAAGGAATCCAACATTCCCAACACTGCCTACAATAACCCAGACATCTAGCGACCCTTCACAAGCACAACTCAAAGAAGGGAAACGCACAAACTCTACTACACACAAAAAAAAATAAATAAATAAAAAATAACCGGAGTTAACAACCACTGGTCATTAATATCACTTAATATCAACAGACTCAACTCACCTATAAAAAGGCACAGACTAAGAGAATGGATATGAAAACAGGATCCAGCATTCTGCTGTTTACAAGAAACACACCTCAACCACAAAGACAGACATCTACTCAGAGTAAAGGGTTGGGAAAAGGTTTTTTAAGCAAACAGACCTAAGAAACAAGCAGGTGTGGCCATTCTAATTTCCAACAAAATTGACAAACTAAAATCTGTAAGGAGCCATCCAATTATCGCCATTACAAGATGGCGCCGGCGGTCCTGCAGCTTGGAGGTAATCAAGTCCTTATTTGGCATTGCCGCGTGGGGCTGAGCGCCCTTTGCCTGTACATGTGCAATTGAGCCTTGTCCCTGGCCAATCCCGAGGCTTCGGGCATCAGCAGACTGGTATTCACCAATCAGGGCAGTACCCGAATCCCTTCAACCTATATAAGCAGGTGCCACTTGGCCTTCGCTCTCTCTCGCTTCCCGCTCTCCCTTCAACCAAGAGGCTCCAATAAAGTGTGATTTGAGAAGAATCCTTGACTTCATGGTTGTTCTTCCTTGCTGGCCAAGGTGTGTCATCTAATTTCCTTGTAAGTCATATGTGACAAATCTAAGCTCTTCTGGAAAAGGGAAAATGAATCACATTTTTTCTTATACTTTGTGGTTCTTGATAAGCGTATTTAATATCAATTCAAAACTGTATGACTGCCAGCTATTGGCAATTGCACATTGTGAAATGAATTTAGTGTTCACTAGATTCCAAGTTTCACAGTTGTTGAAGGAAAACTCAGACTAAGTCTGTAAAACAAAACAAATACTACCTTGGAATCACAAACTGTCTGTCATTCTTAACCACGCCAGAACACATTGAAATATTAAAAATATTTAATCTGGTATCAGTTGTACTATTTGAAATGACTCCAATGCAATATTGGTAAAAATGGTGATTCAATACCTATGCATGAAGCCCTGGAAAAACTCATGTATATACCAATCGAACCTGTTGAATTCACTGCCCATTGTAATACTGGTCAGCACAGAGATTGGCCCAAGAAAAAGCATCAAAAATATTAGCAACTGCAGTATTGTCACTAAGAGTTACCCATAAAAACAGACTGTAGGGAGAACAAATGGGAAATAGTTACACAATTCTGCATATTAACATAGTTCACAGATTTCTTAATCCAGCAGAAAGTTCAAAGTACAAAAGAAGTCTGTGAGTATGTTCAAATTCATAGACGGTGAAGGTTATGCATGCTGTATTGATAGTTTTTACTGTATTATATAGGTTGATGCTATTCGAATCAAATAGTTGAATGAAAGAGAATAAATAGAAATAATTGACCAACATTTAGGTCTATTTTTTCTCTTTTTCTTTTTTCTTTTTACACCTTTTCCCTTCTTTCCTTTCTTCAATTATTTTTTCTTCCTTCTCCCTTCCTTCCTTTTTTCTTTATTTTAAAACTTTCTTCATAATAAAGAGTATCTTATCCCATTCTGAGGATTTTAATGTTATATAAAATCAAATAAGCTACTGTGAATGTTAAATTTCAATGAAGCTTAGAGATTATGGCATGAAAAAATATGTTTTGCAGAGAAGAAAAATGTTTACTCTTCATAAGTGATGGCATTAGGTTGGAACATTATAGTAAGGAACAACAGCCTACTGTGCATATTTCAACTTAATCTGCACACTACTATCAGTATTTTTATGTATGTAAATAAATAGTTTTTAATTCAATAACAGTGTCTCTGCCTTCTGCTTTCTTGTATGTGTTAGAGTATTAGCTTCCTAAGGACCCATTGTAAGAAAGTACCCAGAACTTGATGTGTTAAACAACAGATATTATTTATTATTTCAGTTGTGAAATCCGGAAGTCCAAGATCACTACAGCTGGCTCCATTTTGTAGCACTTCTGTAGAATCTACTATATACTGCTCTCTTGGTTTCCATTGAATCCTACCAGTCCTTGTCATTCCTTAACTCCCCTCAATCCCTGATGATATTTTCATCGAAATTTTTTGTCCTGTTCCTTGTCTTAACAGGTCCATCTTTTTCACAAGAATAGAAGTCATATTGGATAGCAATCCTATCCTCATTTTGTATGATTTTATTTTAATGAATCACATACATTGTGACACATTTCTAAATAAGGTCACAGTTCCAGGGTTTGGCATTGGGATTCCACTATGTACATGTCTGTATGTGTACATGTGCATATAACTATGTATACATTAATATATGTATATATAAATGAATATACAAATATCTGGGAAGGTAGCATGTTTGGGGAATATTTTAACTGACACTAGTTCTGATGATTTGGTTACAAGTTTACTTTTTCATACACTACTTCATTTTCATGTTTATCTTCTTATATCTTGGAGAAAATGACAACATATATAGATAATTAAGTCCCAGAACTTTGTTTCTTAAGAAGTAGGCACTATGTCAGGCAAGACAGTGCAGAGATTTCTCCATCTTGTATTAATGCTGAGGCCATTTTAGATTTAACTAGAATTTAATTTTCTTGATAGAGAATCCTGAAAATTACCCAACTCTTCTAGGACACAAGGACTAGATGCCTATAACTTATATTGGTAACTTATATTACCATCTGTTAAGTTGCTGGCTTGTAAAAGCACCCCCCGCTCCGCATCCAGCTAACTGACTATCTCAACTTCTGTTAAACTGCTTGCTTGCCCCAAAGCTTCCACTACTACTGCTGATCAGGATGCTAGGATGTGTTTTTCTTGTTGTTGTTGATGTTGTTGTTTGTCTTTGAAAGTCCCTTAGTCTAAACGGTCAGAAATATACATAGGGACCAAATACCTAAGTACAGTCTCAGCAAGCTGGAATATAATCTTTCATTGGCTATAAATTGTGTCTGAGTGATCATCTCTTGTGAGCTCCTAATAACAGTTCCACAGGGATTTCTAACAAATATCAAGATACGCCTTCTGGGTACCCAAATAAACTGAGGAGAACCTCAGCAAACCACAAATGACACCAAAAAGAAACCAATGGAGTCCACAGAGTCTTGAGGTAATCACAGTAACAGTGCTCACCAGAGTCAGCACAAAGTTTAAGAATAGAAATGGGAGGGAAAATTAATTACTGAATAAGTATTCTTTAATGAAGGCAGGAATTTGGAGGGAGAGCCCCTGGTGTGTGACATTCCCTGTTCACTGAAGAAGTAGTTGTATCACATTCTGCAACCAAATGACTTAAGCACTTAGAAAAAGTTTAAAAATTAGAGCCTGCATATATATAAGAACCTACTACAAAGACAAGAATTATTGTTGTCTCTCCCCCAGTGTGTATTATTTTTGTTATTTTTCAAAAGTCAGGAGTCTATAGGAGCATAGGTTTATAGGGTGGTTCTCTTTTCTGTTCCATTGATGAATGTGTTTATTTTATCCAGTCCCATGGTTTGCAATATAACTCTGCAATATAACTTCCTTTGAAACTTTTTATTATTTAGAATTGTTTTGGCTGTTCTGTATCTTTTTATTTCCATACGAATTTGTAATTTTTTCTTCATTTCTGTGGAGAATTGCATTGGAAGTTTGACTGGGATTGAACTTAATCTGTAGATTGCTTTTGGTAGGATGACCATTTTTACAATATTAATTCTAATGTTTTGTTATGTGGGAGGGCTTTCTATATTTCAATATTTTCCTAATATCTCTATTAAACCCATATGGTTTAGGATGGTTAGGTCATAAGCCCTAGACGTAAACTAAATTCTGTTATCTTTGTAATTGGATACAGTAATAGGATGGACCCTAAGTTCTTTTGTTATACTCATGGATTATTGAATATTTCAACTCTTATCAGAAAATCCTTTTGCAGTTGATGGACATTTATACAGAGACCCATAGTCATTCACTGTGCAGAGACTAAGAGACAATGGAGTGCTAGACTTTAATAGTTCAACTATATCACATCTCTCCCTCTAAGGCCCATTTTTCATCACCAAAAGGAAGCCAATAGACCCTAAGGATCAGAGGTTAATGGTCATGTGCTGAGTAACAGTATTTGCTGGACATGACAAAGCTGTTGTACACATAAGTTCACAGTGGCCATAATTGCATTCACAAGATCTATACAATATCAAGCCAGCCAAAATTCAAGCATGGATGGATGAAGTATTTATGAAGTTCCACCCATAGCTGTGAAGTTATTGGCAATTGATAATGCTTGGGAGAGGGACAGTCAGTTTTTCTCAATGTTACAGTCCCTGAAAGATTATCCATGCTTTCGTAGAGTATCCTACATCTATTCATATACAGGTATCACTGTGTGGACTCAGTGGATTTAAAAACAGATCAAATAAAGTTGGGATGGAGAAGTGGTAGGATGAGTTTAGGAAAGGAATTGGAGGAGAAGTAAGAGAGGTGTATCTTGATCAAAACACACACATACATACATAGTCTCACATGCAAATGTGTGTATAAAGTTTCCAAACAATAAAATCTACAGATATAAAAATATTCTTCAAAGAAAATGTATAATTTAGTAATGTACTTGCTAGATACTTTCTGTTGCTTTCATAAAATCACCTTAGAAAAGCACCTGAAGGAAGAAGAATTTTTATTGTTTTTTTCTTTTTCTGGTTTACACTTCAGGAGCCAGGGGCCGTTGTAGTAGAGAATGCATAGCTGTGGATGGGTCTTCTCATGACCTTAGGATCTCATGACCTTAGGAGCATTTTATATGACTTATTTTTAGTATCTGAGAAGATCAGGAATCAGAGAGGTTGAACTGAAATTCAGGTCAAATCAGGTCAGACTATGATTCTTAGTGACTGCTTTACCCCAATTCTTACCACTTCCTCCAGTCAGAGCCCATCCCCAAAGATTCTACAACCTTGGAAAATAGTACCATGACTTGGGAACCACACACTCAAGCACAAGCACTTGTGGGGCAAATTCACAATAAATTAATTAATTAATTATACATCCTGACTATTGCTTCCCTCGCCTCCCAGTCCCTTCTCCCATATTCCCTCTGCCTCACCCCATCCACTCCTCCTTTGTTTCTATTTAGTATATTGCAACCTCCTATGAGTATTCACAAAATTTGGTATATCAGGTTGTAGTAAGACCAAGCACCTCTTCTTGTATTAAAGCTGATCAAGGCAATCCCTTATGAGGACTAGGGTCCCAAAAGCCAGTAAAAGAGTCAGAGACAAGCTCTTGATCTCACTGTTAGGAGTTCCACATGAAGACCAAGCTACACAACTGTTGTATCTATGCAGAGGGCCTAAGTCAGTCCTGTTCAGTTTCCTGGTGGCTGGTTCAGTCTCTATGAACCTGGTTTAATTGATTTTGTGGGTTTTCTTGGATGTTCTTGACCCCTCTGGCTCCTACAGTCCTTCTTCCCTCTCTTAAAGCTCAGCTTAATGTTTGACCATGGGTCTCTGCATCTGTTTCCACCATTTGAGGGTGAAGCCTCTCTGATGATTGTAGGGTTAGACACCATTCTATGAGTATAGCAGAATATTGTTAGGCATCATTATATTGACATTTTCCCCAAGCTGTGAATGATTCTCTCCTTGATCTTTGGACCATCCAGCCTCTGGGTCCTAGTATTCCACGCAGTGTCAGGGCTGGGCTCATTCCTGTGGAATGGGTCTTGGGCTGGGCAGGAATTATTGTTCACTCCCTTATCTCTTTGTCACCCTTACCCGAGCACATCACACAGACCAGGCAGACTATAGGTCAAAGGTTATGTGGCTGAGTTGGTGTCCTAATCCCTCCACTTGTAGTCTTGCCTGGTCATAGGAGGTGACCAGTTCAGGCTACATATCTACAATTGCTAGAAGTGTTATTTGAGGTCATCCTTGTAGATTCCTTGGAGTTTACCTTGTACCAGATTTCTACCTGATCCTGAAATGACTCCTTTCCAGTTGGCTCCTTCAATAATCTCCTCATCTGATTCCTCATGTTCCAATCTCCATCTACCCCAGTATACACACATAATCTATTTCCTCTTCCCAGGGAAATCCAAGTGGCCCCCCTTGAGTTCTCCTTTTTACCTGACCTCTCTGGGACTGTGAATTGTAGCATGATTATTACTTACAGCTAATATTCACTTAGAAGTGATTACATACCATGTTTGTCTTTCTGGGTCTGGGTTGCCTCACTCTTATGATTTTTTCTAGATCCATCTATTTGCCTTCAAATTTCATGGTGCCCTTGTTTTTAACTTCTGAGTAATATTCCATTGCACAAATGTACCACATTTTTCTTTACCCATTCCTCAGTTAAGGGACATCTAGGTTGTTTCCAGATTCTGCCTATTATGAATAATGCTGCTATGAACATAGTGAGCAAGTGTCGTTGAGGTATGATTGAATATCCTTTGAGTTTATAGCTAAGAGTGGTATATATAACTAAGTTTTAAAGTAGGTTGATTCCTAATTTTTGGAGAAAACTGATTTCCAAAAATCATTGATTTCCAAAAATGGCCACACAATTTTGCACTCCAACCAGAAATGGAGGAGTGTTCCCTCTGCTCCACATTCTCTCCAGTATAAGCTATCACTTGTGTTTTTGATCTTAGCCATTCTGACAGGTGTAAGGGGAGATCTCAGAGTCATTTTGATTTTTATTTCTCTTTGAATTTCTTCTGTAAAGAATTCTTTGTTTAGATATGTACCCCATTTTTAATGAGACTATTTAATTTTTGGATATCTAGTTTAATTTGGTGATTTTTAGAATCAGCCTTCTATCAGATATAGGGTTTTTGACCAACTTTTCCCATCATGTAGGCTGCCGTTTGTCCTATGCCTTGTGGAAGCTTTTCAGTTTCATGAGCTTCCATTTATTAATTGCCAGTTTTAGTGTCTGCACTATTGGTCTTCTATGCAGGAAGCTGTCTCTTGTTCCAATGTGCTCAAGGCTGTTCCCCACTTTCTCCCTCGCAGGTTCAGTGTATCTGAATTTATGTTGAGGTCTTTGATTCACTTGGACTTGAGTTTTGTACAGGGTGATAGATATGTATCTATTTGCATTCTTCTATGTGACAGCATCCAGTTACATCAGTACCATTTGTTGAAGATTCTTTCTTTTTTCCATTGTATAATTTTGGCTTCCTTGTTGAAAATCGGGTGTCCCTAGGTGTGTGGATTTACATCTGCATTTTCAATTCAATTCCATTGATCCATCTGTCTATTTTTTATGGCAATTACATCCAGTATTTTTTTTACTATAACTCTGTAGTAGAGATTAAATCTGAGATGGTGACACCTCCAGTTCTTTTATTGTACAGCATCATTTATAATCAAATGTCTTAGCCGATGCGGCTCCTCCCTCAGCAGTTAAAAAAAAATCAAAGATAACACAATGACACATAGTATCCAAACACTCTGAGTACCTTTCATCTTTACATAGCTATTTTTTACTACTCCAAAAACAAGGTCTGATTGAGAAGACTACCTGAAAAATGTCTAATGGAAATGGATGGCCCAGATGATCCAATGTTTCAGAACACCTCTGTTGCAGTTTCTTCTGAGTTCTACATCCAGTACAGCTTCAAGACTGCTGGCTGAGATGATCTGATCCAGCCTCACAGAATACTCTAGTCAAGACTTGATAATAATCTTAAATTTTCTTTGGGTACCCATAAGATTACCAGTGCCCCAAGTCAGAAAGAAGTAACCTAGAAAACTAGACCTACATTCCTAAAACATGGATTATGAATGTTTGTCTTTGTTTAGTGTGTTGGTTACAAGTTTTTATCGACAATGATAAGAAGCAATGCTAAACAAAGAAGATTAGATTCAGGGTCTTGTTTTGAAAAGAACAAAAAAGTACACTGTAAGATTTGTCACTTGTATTGTTTAATAATATTGTCTATGTTAGACAGTAGGGACAAGGTATACCATTCTAGAGCATAGACCTCAGTGACCTAATTCCTCTAACTAGTTCCATCTCTTACTTCCTACCACCCCACAATTATGTCATTACATTAGGAGCTCATCAGTGAGTGAATCCACTGGCAAGGGAGAGACTCATGGTATATACATCTTAATAATGAAAAAAGCTGGAAAGATTTAACGTATGAACTTCTTGGGGTTTTAGACCTTTGGAGGACCAAAGCACAGCTCTAACCTAGGTTCCTAGACTCAGGGTCAAAAAAAATTATCCATGAACCATTTGGCATTTTCAGGCCCGGTGGGCTCTAGAAGACCAGCACAACTCTACCCTAGATCCTTAGATTTGGGGTGGGAATAATTCACCCACGAACCTGCCTGGCACCCCTGGTGCTAGGCTGTTGGGCACCATTATGCTCTTTCAGTAGAATCATCTTGCCAGTCCAGATACCTGGATAAATAACTTGTTTGAAGCCGTATACTGTGAACTGGAACAGAAGACAAGGACATTCACAGCACTAGTAAGACTAAGTGCGAGACAAATGCTGGTCTGGGGCTGTCTGCTCTGGGCCTGGAAGAAAAAACATAAGCCCACTTGGTGCTTGATGGGTTCTATTATGGCGCGTTAATATGTGGCGTATTAATATTTGACTCGTTATGGAAGAGAGAGCTAGAATGGTTCGTGTCCTGTGAAGAGAAGCAGATCCAAAGAGGGTAAAGAAGTGATGCCGAGGTGGGTGATCTATTTGGCACCTGGGGCCAAGGTGCTTTTCCACCTTGGGTCCTGTCTGCATCAGTGTCCAAGGGTCCTGTCTGCATCTGTGGCCTTGCTGCAGCCATGACCTGTGTCAATGTCCTTGGCTCCTGTTATAACTGAAGGCCAAGAGGGTAGGGCTGCACAGAGTTGAATCTGACCCTCACTGGCTGCAACACTAGGGAGGATGTGTCCTACTCCTTGCCAGCTACAGCACTGGAGAGGGTGAGGACTTCCTGCACCTCACCTGGGCAGCATGACGAAGCTGACTCAGTTGGTGGGGGCGGGAAGGCTGGCTCTGAGGGAATAAGAGTAAGAGGGCTTTTCCCACTACCCCTCCTGGTCTGTCAAGTGGTAGTGAGGGCAGGGAAATATGCTCTCCCCCCTCACCATGCATGGCAGAGAAGAGCTGACCTAGCCCCTCACCAACTGTAGCGGTAAGGAGAACAGGCCTTGTACCTCATCTAGGCAGTACATCAGAGCTGACCCTGTTGACAGGGGTGCAGGGTGAGCTGACCTCAAGAATGTGAGCTCAGGAGATCTGACCCTACCCCTCCTCTGCCCTATGGTGGTGTGAACAATGGAGAAGTGTCTTTTCCTCTCCTATCCTCACCAGTTGTCACACATGGGAGAGCTGGCCCTGCCTGAACTGTGGAGAACTGGTGAGGTGACCCAGCATCTCACTGGCACCCAGGAAAGCAGGTCCTGCACCTCACCTGGGCAGCTCAGAAGAGTTGACGCTGTTGGTGATCGTGCTGGCACGATCCCGAGGGTCTAAGTATAAGAAAGCTAACCCTACTTCTCATTTTTCATGCAACATGGGCAAGGGAGAGATACCCCCTTGTCCCTCACCCCTTGCTGACTACAGCTGTTGGGAGAGCAAGCCCTGCACCTCACCTGGACACTATAGTAGTACTGACCTTGCTGATGGGGGCACTGGTGAGCCTGTCCATAGCTTGTGAGAGCAGGAGAACTGGCCATGCACCCTTTGTCTGATATGTGGAGGTGAGGGAGAGTGACAAATGCCCTCCCCCACACCCCTTTCTACTTGTGGTAGATGAGAAAGGTGACCTTGCCCCTCACCGGATACAAAACTAGGGAGAGTGGGCCCCATTCTTCATCTGGGAAGCATAGTAAAGCCAACCCCATTGATGGAAGCTTTGGTGAACAGGCCCTGAGAGTGTAAGTGTGGAACACTGTGGTCTACCCTTGCAAAGAACACTTGCAAGTAATTATCTACCATATGGTAGTGTGGGTAAGGGAGAGAAGCATTCCCCCATTACCCTTGAGGTCTGGGGTAGGTGGGGCGAGCTGCCACTGAGGTCACTGGAGTGAGAGAGTTGGTATTGCTTCTCATCAGGTGTAGGTGTGGGTGAGTCATCCCTGAGGACATGAGGACAGAACTGACTGCTCCTTGATGCTTACTGCATAGGGTGAGCCAGCCAGGGAAGTATTGAAGAACATATCCTGGTGTTGAGGATGAAGGAGTGCTTGTAGGTCGACCAACCCAGCAACCACCCAGACCCAGAACCAAATATGATTGGCCCATCCCATAATCCACCCCATTTATGATCTGCTGCGACACATGAAGGAGCTGGTCCTGTCAATAGAAAGTAGCAGGATCTCCATGACACATGTCAACGACAGGATATCAAAGAGGAACCCCAGCGAGGGCCCTGTATTGACTATGTAGCAAAAGCCAGAGACATCAAACCAGGCCAGTGGCTCACTGCAATGAACACTTGCAAGTAATAATATATGGACTAAAGAACTGTGTGGCTCATTGTGTGTCACCCTACAGCTTCCATGATGAGTTTTTTTCTGTTCTTTTTCTCTTTCTTTTTAAATTTTATTTTGTTTTATCCTAGGGATAATTGCAAGGGTAGAGAGTGGATGCGAAGGATCGGAGATGAGTGGGATCGATCGATGTGTATGATGTGAAATTCACAGAAAAATGAATAAAAAACTTAAATTTGAAGAAAAAATTAATGAAGAAAAAAGGAAAAATAAAACATTCCAGATAGTGGTATGCCTTGTGTTTTCCCACGGGGTTTTCTTTGTGTATATGCCTGTGTGTATGCCTTTATGTGTAGTGTACGTGTGTGCGTGTGCATGTGTGTGTGTGTGTGTGTGTGTGTGTGTGTGTGTGTGTGAAGGACAAGGGGCAATCTCATGTGCTATTTCCCTAGGAACATTGTATATCTTATTTTTGTGACAGGCCTTCTTCTTGGTGTGCCATTTGCTTATTAGGGTACATTAGATGGGCAGAGATCACCAGGAATCTTCTTGTCTCTACCTCTCTGGTGCTGAAATTGAAATTACATGTTACTGTACCTGACTTTTATGCATACGTGTTGGAGATCAAACTCAGGTTTATTCTTGGCTTGTGCGACAAGCTCTTACCCACTGAGCAATTTCCCCAGCCATTTTTGTATTTATAAAGCACTAATTATTCAACATAGTTAAATTTCCTCTCCAGTGTCAACAACCCCGTCCCTCTGCCTTTTTGCTCCTGTTGTTGATGTCTGAATTCAACGAATGCATAATACACAAGGATAAGATAAGGGAATGACTATGTTCCAAATGACAACTTGCCAAAGAGGTTCTGGTTCATGTAAATGCTACACTGGAATCTTGTGGGCTCTCATAATCTAGAAACATAAAGTAAAATGAGTCACCCAAAGAGAAAATATATTTTCTATATGTCTTCCTTGACTGTGTGATTTTTCCTTCCATTTTACCAAGCTCCTGATTATTTTTAAAATTAATGCATTTATCTATTAAGTCTACGTGGTCATTTCCTTTAGTCCTAGCTCTCGCTCCCACAGATAGCCTTCCAACTGTGTATCATGTGCACTTTTGTGTGTTTCTGAAAAAATAAACATACTTCATGTAGATGTGCTTTTAGCTTCTGAAATGTTTTCTATTCAAACCAACCTATTTTTTTCATAGTTTTTCATTGAATGTATGATTTTGTGACGGCTCAGTGAGTAAAGTGTTTGCCCTGAAAACATGAGTTGCTGGGAATGATTCCTTGAACTTTCATAGACACAAACTGTGGTGGAACATGCTTGCAGTTTGTAACTCAGTACTCACGGCTAGCCAGACTCACCTACTTGAGCTACAGGCTAGTGAGATAATTTGTGTAAAAGCAAAAAGAAATTTAGAACATAAATGGTACCTTCGCATAAATTCTCAGTGTGTGCACTTACCTATTCACAAGAGCAAGTGTGCACATACACAGACACACAGACCCATGGGTACACACACACTCACACCAAAACACACCCACCCTGTTTTATGGATTCCACTAATGGGCAGACTCTGCCTTTCTCTTGACAAGCCCTTGTCCATCCTAGGGTATGTGATGCTGTCCTTCTCTTACATTTATATCCCTCCCAAGGCTCATACTTAAATCGGTGTTAAGTCCTTTTTCTTAGGAAGTTTCAACTCTGCCTCAATAAAAAAGTAAGATTCGGTTATGCTGTTTGGGAAGAGAATCTATTTCTTCTAACCCCTGAGTGGTATCACATGCATTCGCCTGACCATTCTCTGGAGGTGGAATTGCTCAGGGCCACAAATCTTCACATTGCTCTAAACATCCCATGTCTTTCCCTGACTTCCTAAATCAGAGGATGTTTGATTCATTTCCCGGAAAAACAGCTGATCTTAGAATAAAGCTAGCCATTCCATTCAGTTTAAGTAAAGGAGAGATTTGTTCTTTTCAGTTTGTTTGAGGTAGAACCTTTATTTCTTGTTTTAAAAATATTTATTTTTATTTTGTGAGCATTGATTGGTGCTTTGCCTGCATGTATGTCTATGTGATAGTGTCATATCCTGTGGAATTGGAGTTACAAACCATTGTAAGCTACCATGTGGGTGTTAGAAATTGAATCCTGGTTCTCTGTAAGAACAGCTAACTTAGCTACTGAGACTTCTCTCCATCCCCAAGAGATTTGATCTTCAAAATGACTTTTCTCATCCACAACAATTCCCATATACCTGAATTTCCTCTAGCACACACAACAGCTGGCTCTGTGCTGTGCAGCAGGTGATAAGGAGCATTCTGTTTCGGTGACATTTAGCTCATGAATAACGAATAATCAATGGTTTAAGAAGTCTTTTTTATGTCTTTGGTACCTTTTCTTGTTTCTTTTTCACGATATTTAGCTTTATGTTCTTCACCCCAAAAACATTTTTATTTCCTCATTTATCCATAGAATTGTGTATTATTTATTTGTTTATTTATTTATTTAACATTTTTAGAAACTTTAAATATCTGCCATTTTGTCATCTGTCTTGAAACTTTGTTAAGATTCATTGACTAAAGTTCTGTGTTTCGGGGCAAGAAATTATCATTCTCTGTGATATATTTACACTTTTGATATTTTTCTTCACTATTTCTTTAGAAGATTCTGATGTAGACTTAGGTAGTGAATTTAGTGAATTTTCCTTGAACTTAGCAAGTTTTAAGTTAGCCAGAGCCACATAGTGAGATCCTATCTCAAACATTCTTTTTCTGTGTAAACTTTATCTTTTCCACTAGGGTTTAATTAATGTGTACCACATGCATGCATGTATGCATATCTTTGTCTCTTTTGTCTCTCTATTCCTCTCTCTGTGTGTGTAAACGCGTGTGCACGTGCATGTGCGTGCGTATGTGTGTGTGTATGTGTGTGTGTTTGTGTGGGTTTGTGTGTGATTTTATGTAGGAATCTAGTTTGTTCACTATTTGTGGTATGAGACCTCTCAGGTACAGAGCAGTTTGTAACCATAGAATTGAAAAATTTAAAAAGAAATATGGTATTTTCAATAAAAATTCTTCTTCATAGTCAAAGTACAGACCCAGGAAGGAGAAGCTACTGGATGATCGATGTAAACTTATACAGTGACAAAATACCATGAGCTGGGCATCACTGCTTCCTGTTTGGCATTTCAAGAGTTGTATTATATCAGAAAAACCAAAGACTTCACTAGCAGAAGCCAGTGCAAGGGTGAGGTTTCCCCTAACTTGTAATAGATTTCACACAGACCTTGACTGATTAAAGAAAAAGGGGAACCCTCCTAGCCATGTGATCTACTAAGCTGCATCCATAGCCCCCGTGGAAACCACTTTCTGATAAAGTACAAACAATTGTTCAGTCACTCTGACTTCACCTTGACCAGTTTCTAAGTGATCTCGTCCATCCCATAAATAGCTACAGCTCCTCACCGACAGGGCTTCACTTTGACAGCCCTTTACTTCTGGCCTTCTGGCCTCAAATTTTTTCACTATTTATATCTTCAGAGGCTTGCACTGCTTTTTCATATAACAATGCAGCAATGACTTCAAAAATCTAAATTTTTTTTATCTTCTGCCCAATCTGACCAAAAGTGCTGATGCTTAAAATGCTGTACTGTAGACAGACAATCCATCAAATGTGTGCTGGCAGATGGGCTGGCTTCTGCTTTTATGGAATCCAGAGCACTGCCAAGTAAATAAATATAGCAAAAAAAATCTCAAATTAAGCATATCCTTAAATAAGTTATTACTGGGAAACTGCCAAGAGCATTTCTTCTGTTTCTCATTCTGCCAATGTTCAAGGTCAAAAAGTCACAACTCAGTGTGCCAAGGGATCCCAGACTTAGCTTGTTCCTCTGTACCAGATGAACTTCCATACTTATCAAAGCAAGCCTGGAGAAGTCTGTCTGGATTTACTGACGGATTGTCCGGCAAACTCGCCAGAGCTTCTAGCGTATTGTTCATAACCAGCAACGTTACCTCATCCGTGGGTCCAGAACCTCCTTATCTTTTGTCAGAAAGATAGATAAGGAGGGACTTAGAGAGCACAGTGATGAAAAGCAAACTCAGTGAAGAGCTGCTTGGCAGGCTCAGCCCCTGGGTCAATTTGTCTTATAGCTAAATAGATCTGCTTTTGTTACAGAAATTTCCTGATTTAAAGAAAACAATAGAGGTGAAAGGGAAAGAAAACTTTAGAAATGGAGAAAGGGCCTGGGTTACAAGTAACTCAGAGTTGTATGCCTTGTTTCCAACACCCACAGAAAGAAAACTAGTGATCTTGGTTAGCTGGCCATCCTGTCAAGTCCACAATGGCTTGCTTATAGTTACGTTTTCAAGTTATTTTATATGCGTGTGATTTTGCTTGCATGCATGTCTGTGCACCATATGCATGTTTGCAGACTGCAGAGGCCAGAAGAGGTGGTTTGATCCCCTGGAACTGGATCCTAAAGACAGTTGTGAACTGCCATGTGGGTGCTGGGAATCAAACTTTTCTGGAAGAGCAGCCAATGCTGTGAACCACGCAGCCCTTCCAGCCCCTTCTAATGATTTCCTTTTAGAACAGCACAAACCAAAAGAATTTACCAAGGAGATTTACCAACCTTTTCTTAAAACAGTCACTAAGTGTATCCCTTCTCTATCTTTAAAACGTGAAACTTATCTCAGATTCGAATTACTTCTGGAAGCTGATGATCAATTAGGGATTTTGAATGCCTCATGCATGACTAGCACTATAATTTTACGCGCTATATCCTGCATATCTGGGACTCCGGGGTCTGACAGACTTTCTATCCATAAGCACTGCCATGAGCTTGGAAATGAGGAGCGAAAACGTACAAACGGCCAAGGTTAACATTGCCAAACCTTGATCTAAAATCCAATATAAATTCTGGTGAGTCTCATGTTGTAAATCACTGGGACTTAGATCTTAAAGGCACTTTCTCATTTATATATAAAAAGGCATGCAGCGCAGAGAACAGGGTCTGTGCTTATTATTTTAATACTATTGTAGCAATCTGCACAGATGTGAAATTTCAAGCTTCGGAAGGGCAAACATATTGTCCATGACTACTATTACATAATTTCGTCTTCAATGGAAGATAGATTTGGAAAACAGTGAGTGTCTGACTCTTTCTCAGTAAAAAGAGGAGTATAGAAATCTTTGTAAAAGGAGAGGAAGAAAACTGGTTGCCCCTGGCCCTCCAGGTGGCAGCTCTACATGCGTGATTCTGAGACATTAAGTTGTTTCGGCAACCTTAGTAAGCTATTGACATAGATTAGAGGTGGGAAAAAGAAGAGTGAAGGACATTGTGGATGCAATGGAAATGAGAGTCTGATTTGAGAAAGGATTTGGAATTAAATTCGAGACCAATAAAATGTAGTCATCTGTCACTACTATTGTTCAGTTCAGGCCCAGCTCAGGACATGGCGCCACCCACGGTCATTATCCAATTAAGAAAATCTTGCTATGGCATTAGAGATGGATCAATGGTTAAGGAGCTTGCTGATGATCTAGAGGACTGAGTTCATTTCTGAACAGACGTGTTGAACATCTCATAAAACTGCTTTTAACATCAACTTCAGAGGCTACAAAACTATCTCCTGGTCTCCAGAGGCACCGACACATATTGTATACACACACATATACATGCACACACACACACTCACAAGCCTGTCTTCACAGACAGACACATGTACACATGAATAAAAAGTAATGAGATAGTAATGTGAAAAAGAGAAAAATCTCTTACAGGCATTTCAACAGACTAATTCAGTCCAAAAATATTCCTCATTGAGACTTTCTTCCTGGGTGATTGTTGATTGTGGGTTCTTGACATCTAAATCAAAGCATTACACTTGTAAGGAAGGAAAGTAACTAAACTCATGTGTTTTTAAGGTACAAACTTACGTTATTGAGGGGTTGAAATCCAAAGACGCTTATGGTCCTTTTTTTTATTGGGTCTTAAAAAATATGCAATTCTTAGCCCGTCATACAAGACACATTTTTTAAATTTAAATATAACTTGCTTATTACAAATTAATAACTCTTTCTTTACATAAATATTTCTTTTACGTTTTGAGATTATACTATGATTACATCATTTCCTCCTTCCCTGTCATCCCTGTAAAACCACTTGTATATCCCTCCTTGTTTCTTTTCAATTCATAACTCTTTTTCATGAATTGTTGTGACTTACATATTACATAAACACAAATACACATATGTATGTGTATGTTTATACATATGTGTATAGATAAATAGATACAAACTTCTCAGTTTGTATAATGTGACTTGTATGTGTGTGTGTTTTCAGGACTGACCATTTGAATATTGGATAACCAGTTGGTGTGTTCTTTACTGGGGAAGGCTATTTCTCCTGTTCTCAGCATTCCTTAGCTAAAAGTATTAAAACTAAATTTGCAGGTGAGGCAGTTTTATTTACGGGCAACAGATTGTGGAAAATTTAAATATACCTGCTTAATGTTAGTGTTACTCATATAACTTTTTTATATTCCAGTCTTTGTTAGTCTGTGTCTTTTTGTGGAGAAATAGAGGCTATTAACATTCATTATCATTCAAAATGTGTATATTTATTTCTGTAATTTTGTTGATTTTTTTTCTAGGATTTCTTTGGATTACCTACTCTGCCATTGTTTATTTGTCCCCAGAACTTCCTGAGCATGTTAACCCTTTTCATATTGACTTATTCCTTCCAGCACTTTCTGCAGGGCTGGCTTAGTAGTCATAGATTCTGTTAATCTTCTCTTATCATGGAAAAGCTTTATTTATTCTTATAGTTTATTAGCTTTTCTGGTTATAACGGTCTTGGTTGACAGTTGCGGTCTTTCAGGACATGGAATATATCCTTTCAGAGCCTTCTTCTGGATTTCAACATTTCTATTGACTAATTCAGCTGTATTTGGATGAACTTAAGTTTACAAGTGACTTGACATTTCCCTTGCAACTCATAACACCTTTTCTTCATTCCTTGCCTTACATGTTTTAATTAGAATAATTCATGGGAAATTTATACTTGTATGTCATCAGAGGTTTCTTTCCTTTCCAGTTCTCACAGTCGTTAAGTACTGAAGAAATCACACAAAGGTCTACATTATTTATAAACTGATTGGCCTAGTAGTTCAGTCTTCTTATTAACTCTTATAACATATATTAGCTCATTATTCTTATGTATGTTAGCCACGTGGCTCGGTACCTTATTCAGCGATGCAGTCACATCTTGCTTCTTCTGTGGCTAGGTTCCTCTTCCCAGAATTCTTATTGCCTCACCTCTAATTTCTGCCTGTTCACCCTACCTAAACTTCCTGCCTGGCTACTGGCCAATCAGCATTTATTTCAAATACAAGTGACAGGGAACAGACTATTGACCCACAGCACTTGCCCCCTTTATTAAAAAAGAAAACAAACAAAAACTTTGAAACCAATATCCTTTGTCTAGCTTTTATTTCTCCTGACCATTATCCATGACAACTTGATACCAACATTCTAAACAAAAGAAAATATCCATAGTTCATGTTTTGGGAATGTGGATGCAGTTTTCTAGGCTACTTCCTGCTGGTTGGGGGGTGCTAATACTCTTATGGTGACCTAAAGAAAATTTAGAATTATGATCAAGTCCTGACTAGAGTATCCTGTGAGGCTTGATCATCTCAGGCAGCAGTCTTGAATCTCTTCTGGATGTAGAACTCAGACATCTAGGCCATCTGTTCCTACTGGAGATTTCTCAGGTGGTCTTCCTTGATCAAATCTTGTTATCTTAACACAGAATGAATCCACAGCCTCTCATTTCCTGTGGAAACAAAGGCAAAACCTCTTCTCCAAAGTAACACACCTTTTGACTTCAATTTTGATGTCAAGGTATTTTCAAAATACCTATCTTGGATTAATTCAGCAGCATTTATAAACAAATATCTTATAGCAGCTGTTGTTCCTTCCTCAGCATTCAAACAATTCAAAGAGAACATAATAAAATACAGTATCCAGAGTCGCTCTGTGTTTTCCATCTTTACGTGTCCTTATTTTAAATTCTATTTCTTTTATTTTTAATTTTGGGTTTTTGAGACAGGGTTCCTTTGTGTATCTTTGTCCTGGAACTCACTCTGCAGAACAGGCTGTCCTTGAACTCACAGAGATCCACTGCCTCTGCCTCCCAAGTGTGCCACCACACCCAACTACTCTCTTTTTTATTTTAAGGACTTTAACCTTTTTTCTTTTCTCTCCCAAGCCTACACATATTTTTAAATACACTGTAACCTTAGAGGTCTTCTCTTCTGAAATTATCTTTACCGTATCTGTCCTTTTCTGACCACATGAGTCTTTAACTTGCTAAACAATCTGGCTAGGATTAAAGTTGTGGCTTTGATGGCTGGATCCAGGGCATTCCTTAGATTTCTAAGATTCCAGCCTCATGGCAAAGGTACTGGCCAGAGCCATGTTTATTGTCACAACTCTATGGCATTTCAAGGTACCTGCCACCACCAAAAAGTATATAGTCACCCTTTCATCAACACCATTTAAGTGCTTCATGGCAGGACTTCTTAAAAGAGCTGCAAGGTTTTATAGCTAAAGCTAAATCAGGAAGTCTCTCTTAAACGAGAGCGCTTGCTGCTAGCAAGCAGAGCCAACCTGAGAAATAGCTGCTATCAGTAGGTCATGCATCACTCTATTCTTTTTTGTCTAGAATTCCTTCCCAAGCTCTCTCAGGCTTTATGTGGATGCAGTTGTCCACACGTTGGGCACCATTCTGTTGTCAGAGGTTTCTGTCTTTAAGTCCCCAAAACTCACAGATAGTTCTACATTAGTTATAAACTGATTGGCCTAGTAGCTCAGGCTTCTTATTAACTCTTATAACTTATATTAGCCCATCATTCTTGTTTATGTTAGCCACGTTGCTCGGTACCTTATTTGGAGATGTAGTCACACGTGAATGGCATCTCTTTCTTCAGGTTTTGGATCTTTTCTTCTGTGCTTTTCCTGAAGATGTTCTCTATGCCTTTGCTAGGGTTTCTCCTTCTTTTCTGCCCACAATTATGGGTTAAGTCTTTTCACTGTGTCTCCTAAACTCTCCAATGATCTGTTTATATACCTTAAAGTTTTTATCACTAATATTTACTGATTGACACAATTTCTCTACATTGTCTTTTAGCACTGGTTCCCTGGTTTTGCTATGATCCCTCCAAGTGATGCCTTCTACTGAGATTTTTAATTGGTTTATTAGATTTTTCTTTTCTGGAATGGTTTCATTTGGGGTTCTCACTTAAAAAAAAATAAAAAAATATCTAACTAAATTCGAATGTCTTGGATCGACTTCCTCATATCATTCAACTATTTGTCTCTGTCTTCTTTCAGTTGTTTGACCATAGTTATAATAATCCTTTTGAATTTTGTCTGCGAGTTCTTCCAGGTAATTTTCAATAAGGATATATATATATATGTATATGTATATATGGTGTATCATTTTCCTTGTTATTTTTGTTTATGTGTTGAGATTTGTACACCTGGGGTTAGTTTGTTGGTTGAGTCTTTCTTTTATTTTCAATATAAGTGCTTACATGATCAGGATGGGGGATAATTTATAGCATAAATTGGGATCGCAATTCCCTCTATCTGATATCTGGGTTTTCTGCTTATCACCTAAAATCTTGTGCCTTCAACAATTTGGTCAAGCAATATGAGTCAAGATATCTTTGGCAACACAGACTAGTACTGTGTCTTAAAGCTTGAAGGGGAGCCAGGCGGTGGTGGTGCACAGCTCATGCCTTTAATCCCAGCACTTGGGAGGCAGAGGCAGGCGGATCTCTGTGAGTCAGAGGCCAGCCTGGTCTACAGGAACTAGTTCCAGGACAAGTGCCAAAGCTACAGAGAAATCCTGTCTTGAGGCAAAGCAATAAATAAATAAATAAATAAATAAATAAATAAATAAATAAATAAATAAATAAGAAAAAGAAAGAAAAGAAAAAGCTAGAATGGGCAAATGGAGATCCCAATCAGGTAGCTGGCAAGGCTCAGAGTCCCAAACGGAAAGTGGGGCCTGGGTCTCTCAGCCTTGTGTAGTAGCTAGAGAGTCCTTTGTGCCAAGCATGCTGGGGATCCGTGAGTTCCAAAGCGAAAGTGTTGGTAGGAGGTAATGATACCTGGCAAGCATCTGCCAAGCTCTGGGGTAACCAAAATAAAGGGAATGAAGGGGAGCTGGGAAGCTGAGTATCAACAGCCTGTCTGGGTCTCTGCACCACCTGGACTGAAGTAACTTTGGGAGGAGTGGTTCAGGATCGCGAAGTTCCAAAGGGAAAGAGAGGTTGCAGGAGAAGGTGCAGCCCTGGCCACCACCAGTAGTCTTTGCTGTGACCTGGGAAGATGGGCGCTCAGGAAGGAGTGAGGTTTGTTTGCCTGGATCTCCATGCAATGCCGACAGGATCTCTGTGACACTTTTCAATTTTCATCATATGTGTAGCATAATTTCTCAGGATTTAAAACTTATGAAAAATTAAGATTTTTGCCCAAATTGAATGAATACTTATGTTGAATCTAGAATTGCTTATAAATAACACTGAAACCAATCATGATTCTGAATTTAATTTTTCAAAATATATGTAACAATTCTAAAACAGACCAATATAGTACCCACATTTCAACTCAATAGATTTATGCCAGTAGTCATAGTATATTTACCCTAGTTTGAAGAAACATACAATAGATAAGTTAATGAATAGGTAAATTAACCAGGGCTCTGGTTTGCAGCCAAAGCGAACTAAGAGAAGATATGATTTTCAGGACGTTTTAAATTTTAAGGTCATGGATAAGAGTTTGTGAACATTTACCTGTTCCTCTAGTCCTTACTCTTACTACCTTTACTTAAGCAAGTAAAGCAGTTCAACTGGAGAAAGCTGTAAACACAGAGAGAACTGGACTCTTATCAAGTTATCCAGCCCTGTGCTCATACAGGCTCTGGAAATCACCCAGAAACTCATCCAAGTTTCTCGTGTCTTGCATAAAAATTCCAGTAAAAAAAAATCCCTTCTTAGTTTTTAGATATGTTGTTTTTGGTTGTGATTATAAGAAAAGCAAAGACATTAGGAGTCAATTTCCCATTTTTCTCAGATGAGGATGATGCTTTTGTTCTAATGAAGGGGTTTTCCACATCCTCTGAATAAGGGGGATTCTCATACTCTGTGTCTGAGGCCCTATTCTCTTTCACCTTCTCTGAAACCTTATAAGTTCTGTCAGCTTCCCCATGTATTAAATGGAATAACCCTTTGTTTTCTGGTTTGCTAGTGTTGCTGTTGTCATTGTTGGAGGATAGTGATGATCTGGGACTCTCAGGACAGTTGGAAGATGAAAGCATGAAACAAAGTTGATGTGTTTATTAGATAGTACGTGAGTACTTAAACCAAATTTACTGAAGGTTCCTTAAGCTGTCTGTGGAGGTTTTGATTAAAATTTTAGATATGATTATGACAGTAGAAGTAGTATAGATAGTATGAAGAAGGGAGAGAATAGTGAGGAAGCTTTCCATCACAATGACAAGGGCCTGGGATAATGAACTTGAGAAAGAGAAAGGTTTTATGTGGTCCGGTCCTTTCTGTCCATTCAGCTCTATTATTATTTGTCCTCTGGAGTTATTAGATCATAGTTGAAGAATACAGAAAAATCAGTTAATTAAGGTCAATGAAGCTAAACAGCAAGAGACAAACCCTTTGGACATTATATCCCCATGCAATTGATGAGTTATCATTACGATTCCTCCCTTAAAACTCCAAGCACTTCTTAATATCACTACTCTTGGGACCTGCCTCTAACACATGGGATTGGGGGACATTTTAATACCAAATCGTTAGGTTACGTCTGACTATGAGCTAAGTGACAACAAAGAGGGGGTGTTTTCAAAAGAGAACAGCCTGAGGGGTCATTGTATTCTCCATGTGACTACAAATAATCCTTTCCAATATTTGACTCTAAAGAGGAAGTTGGAGGTTAGATTTCAACCAGAGAATAGGAAAGAATAATATAGAACTTTTGATGTTGTTTCTTTCTGGCACCTTCTATATTATAAATAATGTGTTTCTTTCAAGGCTCAAATCATACATTCCTAATTACCCTTTATTTCACTCGGTCCATAAATCCTATTTTATTAATTTCTTTGTGTGTATAAGTGCATGTATGTACGCACATTTATGTGTGTGAATGTTATTATGTGTGCATAGGCCATATTGAGAAAGGTCGGTCAGGTCATGGTGTCAACCTTATTCGTCCACCTTGTTTGTTTCTGCGCAGTCCAGGCCAGCTGGCCTGCAAACCTTTGGTGATTCTCATGTGTCTACCTCTTATTTCACTCTGGAGAGCTGGGTTTACAGATGTGCGCCACAGCTGGTTTTAGGCAGGTTCAGGGGATCAGAATCTGGTTAATTCAGAATATGTTAATTCAGGAACCATTTTACTCAGTGACTCATTTCCTCACAAAGTACTTAAATCTTAAATTTTCTTTTAGGCTAGTAAACAAAATGTTGAATGGGATGTATTTGAGATGTGGTGAGGAACTTGTCAAACATATTTTATTTTACTGGATCTTGTCACAGCATCGGTTTGACTATATGGAGATGAAAAATATTTTTGAAAATATAGTAATAATGTCCTTAATTTTATCATTTTTGAGTGTGTGCTTTTGCATTCCTTTGTGTGAAAGTAAATGTGTGGGAGTGTATACATGGAGGCTAGAGGTTAACCTTGGGAGACAGTTCATCTTTTATTCCTTAGGATGCAGAGACTCCTTCTTGCTGGTCTGGGTCTTACCAAGTAGGGTAGCCTGTCTAGCTAGCAAACTTGGGTATCTGTTTGCCTCCCCTTGCCAAGAAATTGGATTTCAAATATGCACCATGACATTTACTGTGTTTATATGGGTCCTAGGGATTGAACTCAAACCTTTATACGTTTGCAGCAAGCACGGTACCCACAAAGTCATTCTCCAGCCCCAACAATGCCCTTCATTATGTGTTTAATGACTGAGGTCCAAGATATTGTTGACATTAATACAGAAAAGTAGCACAGACCCACTTTACCACATCATCTTGATTATCACAAAAAGTCCTCAAGGAGGTGAAGTGCAAGGCCTCAGGGCTCAGATTTCAACTATTGACGGTTCAAAGAATGCTCCTGAAATTATTATTTTTGGCCAAGAGAGGGCTTATAAGTAAGGTTTTCTGTGCCATTTGTACCATAAAAATATCATTTTAACATGAAAGACAAATTATCATCATGAGAAGCGACAGAAGGAGCGCTTGGAGAACTTCGTTTATTTGGACCTTTCCACAGTGCATCTTGGGTGCTGTTAAATGCAGTTTGAAAAGCATATTGCTTGCATCCTTCAGATTTAGTTAATATTATGTTACAAAGATAAGTTCAGAAAAAAATATTGCATGGAAATATATGCCAGGTGCCCTAAGTAAATGTTTAAAATTTACATCGAACTCATTTCCTAGTTGAGTTATTGCTTACATTTTGAGTTTTCAACCTTCTAGAGTAAGGCTGACAAGCCAATAGATTTCTTTCAGTGTTATCATCCATGAGGAATCATTATCATGTAATATACGATCTGTTTATGGTTTCTGCGGAGGGCATCTAGCTTAGAAAGTGAGTGATCACCGTGAAGCAAAGCAGATGGGGAGAGATCTGGTTTGTGTCAGAGAGTAAGTGTACCAGATGTTTCGAAACTCCTGAGATGTGGCTCACCCGTCGCGGCCCTGGCATGCCATGGAAGTCCTTTCAAGCCTGAAATCATTATCAGGAATTTCCCAAGGAGCCCTGGGATTAGAGAACATGGCTCACCCCATCTTCCTCCTGCCTTCCATTTTGATTATTTAGCCTTATGTATATATAGTCACATATAAACACTGAAAGGATAATAGAGATTTTGCAAGGAAGTGATTATACCAACTTTGAAATATTGAATACTTGAGCTTCAGGTATTATGAATTAAATGTTTTACAGAATTTAATGTAAGCTTTGTTTTTAATGTTGCTATAAGTTTTACTTTGTGGCTACATTTTCAAGGTCCTTGAGCTGGAGCTGTGTTTTATAGACTTTTTATAAAACTAAAAAAAAAGCATAGGGTTTTTATTCCTGACCCAATTTCATCAGTGCATTCTGATGATACTTCTGTGTCTGTCTTCATACAGTCTGCCTTCTGGGTCTGGGTGGGTAGACTTGTCCCATTGCTGTTTCCTGCCATTTTGCATGCATGCAATACTATATTCCATGTTTTCAACGAATGACCCCCATAAAACAGCTTTAATACTTATGTCTATTTTAGGTAAAAACATAAAACGTAACCCCAAAATTGTCTTCTCATTTAGGGTGCATCTGTTTCTTGTAGTATCGGGAATGAAAAAGTATTTAACAACATTTGCAGCTTCTACAGTGTACTTAATGACATATTGTATTAACTATGCCCAGTTCTGAAACACATGTGAAATGTTTTCAGTTGTAGAAAACAAAAGCTATAGATTTTCATCTCTTGGTACAACAAAAATCAGTCGATGATTATGCAACTATTTACTCATAAAAAGCAATTTTAAGTTTTATTTTTACTTATAATTGCTTCCATATACTTTCCTTAGTACATATTTATTTCAGACAGTATCTCTCTGTGTAGCTCAAGGTGCCTTGAACTCATAGAAATCCTCTTGCCTCAGTCCCTGGGTGCTGTGTAATAGGCATGAGCTTCTGTGTACTATCTCTTTGTACTATGTTTTTATAAAGTTTGAGCAAGTTAGCCCTTCCTAGTATTTCATATTCAAAGTCGAGCTTTCTTAAAAATGCTGTTAATTGTAGAAGTAGGAGAAACTATTGTGGTTAAGCTCAACTAGATAGACTAGTAAAATTTAAACTTGTATTTAAATTTCCTTCTACCCAAAACCATCATGTTCATTTTCAGTCTGCTTAAACAGACAACAGAATTAACTGCAGCTTCCCATAAGGTTTATTAGCTGAGATGTCTTACATGCCCTTAAGTACCAAAAGAGGTAAAGAATTCTCTGGGAAATTTTTGAGTTCTGTATGCTTATTATACATGTAAAGTTTTGTTTGTTCAGTCTTGACAATATTATGTCTGCATAAATTCATATGACTATATTTAGTAATGATCCATTCTTCCTCATCTGCTGCTTCAGGCAAATGAATTAAAATGGTTTCACCTCTTTCTGCCCTATCAGTGTATAACCCCATCTATGCACTTTGCACAAATTCAACTATTTGTACATATTTGGGTTGCTTCTAAAATTTTCTTTATGATGAACACCCTGCTGTAAAATCTTTCATTTGTTTATTTCCATGGACGGAAACACTCATTTTGGTTAGGTATTAATGAAATAAATGAGCCGTACGAATGATATTTACAATTCTTAAACATGATAACATAGTGAAAGTGACAGGACCAGAGTATGAAAAATGCTATAACATCAAACGTTCCCCAAAGACGTACCAGTTCACACCTCCACTGGTAACAAGAGAGTTCTGGTTTTCCATGCTTTTAAATGATCCTAGAGATTGAACATTTTCCTGCTCAGCTTTTCTGGTGTGTGTTCTAGGATAGTCTTGCACAGTTGATTTGAGTTTTCTTATTATTGATTATGCGATCATCTTTTAGAAGTTTGCTGACTATATGTTCCCGTATTTTGTGTAGTTTCTTTTTCTTCAAGTTTTTCACCTGTCAACTATATTTTTTTCTTATTTGTCTAGAAATTCTCTATTTATTTTAGGTGACATTACTTTTTCTATCTTATATGTCGTAAACACTCTGTTTCAGTTGTAGCTCTTCCTCTCATTTCTCTTCTCCATGACCTAACAGAATGGATTAATTAGAAGTGTGATGGTTGGTGTCAGCTTGACAGGATCTGAAGTCTCTTAGGAGCCTGGTGCATGGGTGAGGGATTGTTTGGATTAAGCTAAGCTTTAACCTTGCCAGTGATGGGATATCTCAGACAGGCCATTTGAGGAGGTAAGACTCACTCTAAAAGTTGCAGACTTCATATCCTAGACTGGGATTCAACACTGCATAAGAAGGAGAAAGTTGGTTGAGCAAGAGATTCATACCCTTCTGCTTCTTGACTGCAGGTACCATGTAACCAGCTGCCTTAAGTCTCAAGGTGTCCTCTCTGCCACAATGGGCTACCCTGGAACCACCGCCAAAATGTATCCTTTATCTCTTCCTTTGCCTTTATTGGGTATTTCATCACACCGTTGAAACAAATAACTAATTCAGCTACTGTGAGGTGCAATGGGAACCCTTTTTAAAAATTATTTAAATATTTTGTATATTTCCCATTATCTTTGTGTATATATAGAAACTTAGAAAATGTAATGATGATCTGGGCAAGTCATTCAGTTAGTAGTAAGAACTCCTGACTTTAGCTGGGCAGTGGTGGCACACGCCTTTAATCCCAGAACTCGGGAAGCAGAGGCAGGCAGATCTCTATGAGTTCGAGGCCGGCCTGGCTAGTTCCAGGACAGGCTCCAAAGCCACAGAGAAATCCTGTCTCGAACAACCAAAAAAAAAAAATCCCTGACTTTGATAACTCTATGGAAGTTAGACAAAATGCTGCATGTCTGAAGTCCCAGCACTCAGAAATATGAGGCAGGAAGACAGCTCAACTTTAAATGTAAAAGTGTGAAAGACTGGCTCATTTATTCATACTTTATAAGAAATGTGCTAAGAACAAGCTCACCATCAATTATAAGTTAGTGTGAGGCTAGCCTGGGCTGCATGAAAGCCTGTGTAAAAAAGAAAAAGGAAACAATATGAAATTAGCCCACTACAGTGTTTACATATGTACAAAAGGATTGGTATGCGCAGGAACATGACTAGGTCCCCACAGCATGATGAAACAGCATGTATTGTTCTATGCACATGCCATTCTAGGAGAAGATGAACATTTACAGCTTTAAAACACAGGTCAGCGCTTTCTATTGACCATGACCCAGGGATGACATCGCTTGTAAAAAGCCATGTGGGAAGATTTAAGGACAGTGGAGATGGTCTACGCTCTGTTGTTGAAAGGCAGGAGGCTGGCTGACCAGACTGCACCCAGGAAGCAGAATGAATAGGAAGTAGGGTCTGTCTATAAAGCTGCATGGCCCACCCTCAGTTACCCAATTTCTCCAGTGAGACTTCATGTCCTTCAACTTCTATGACTTCCGTCAACATTGCCACCAGCTGTGAACTAAGTGTTCCACACATGTGAGTTGATGTCAGGCATTTCATAATCAAATTGTAGCGTTCCATTTCCCTTTAAGTGTTTGTTATCTGTTCATTCATTTAATTTACAACATATATTAAAACTTTTAAAAAAGAAAATATGTAGGAGGAGGGGTTGCTTTTTGGTCCCTGGTTGCTCAGAGCCCTGAAATAATCATACATAAACCATATTATTTAAACCGCTGCTTGGCTCATTAGTTCTAGGTTCTTATTGGCTAACTCTTAAATATCACTTTAACCTATTTCTAGTAATCTGTGTATCGCCACGAGGCCGTGGCTTACCGGGTGAAGTCCTGACATGTCTCTGGTGGGGCTACATGGCTTCTCTCTAAACTCCACATTCCTTTTTTTCAACATTCAGTTTGGTTTTCCCTACCTACTTCTGTTCCCTGTGCAGGCCCAAGACAATTTCTTTATTAGCCAATGGTATTCACAGCATACTAAGGGAAATCCCACATCAAAAACATTGGGGATAGAGAGTTTACCCAGTGATTAAGAGTACTCATTACTCTTGTAGCGACCCTAATTTTGATGTTCAACACCCACATGGTGGCTCACAACTGATTGGAACTGCAGTCATAAGGAATTCAAACCTCTCTTCTCATCTCCTCAGTCATCAGGCAAGCATGTGGTGTTCATACAGACATACATATGGTAAAATAACTCATATACATAAATTAATAAAATGTTTTGAAAATATTTTTAGAAAAAACATTTTAAAAAATAATTCATTTTACTTAATTACAGTCAATATTTCAATTCTATTACTTTGCTGAAAACATTTGCTAGTGTTATGTAAATTTTGAGTCTTTTTTGTGAAATTGGGAGTAATTTTTTTGCTTCTATTGTCTGTTTACTTGATACGCAGTTAGTATGTCATCAATTATAAGTATCAAAAAGATCAGTTTAGTGATCATGCTGAAAAGCAGACTGTACTTTCTGAGTGTGCATGAGTTCACAAACAAGCCACAGCACATGCTTTGTGGTTACAATTGCATTGCAAATGTCTTAGTTTCTTTTCTTTAGGCTGTGATAAAAAACACTCTGTCAATAGCTACTTAAAGGAGAAAGAGTTTATTACAGTTATAGCTTCAGGTTACCGTGCATCATCATGGAAAAGTTGTAGCAGAACAATCTCCAGGCAGCTGATCACATTCCAGCTACTGTTAATAATCAGAGAGCAATTATTTTTTTGTTTAGCTCTCTCTCTCTGGTTTTTATTCAGTCTGGAACTCGGCTCATAGAGTGTAATGCCCATATTATAGTAAGTCTTTCTATCTAGAAACCAATCTGGTATTCACTGGAAGCTTCATGCCTATTGGTTGGCTTTCAAGGCGCAATGCACATTGCTGGAGGAGAAAAGCAAGCCTCAATATTATCCAGCTGTGAACTGTTTAAGCTACCACAATGACTTGCCTGATGAGATATACCCACTGGTATAATATATATATTCATACAGTAGTAGCACAAATGTTATGGGAGTAACCACCCACTTTCTGATTGGATGTAAGGCTAACTCCATGCAATGGAACCAATAACCAACATTTTTAAAGATGCATACCCCTACACCTGATCACATTTTTTTATTTTGCTTTTATCATGTCTTTTTAATAGACTCACCTAGTCATTAAATTGTCTGTTCACATTTTGCCTTTTCTATACCCTGACTCCATCCCTTTCTGAAAGGGGTAAGGCAAACTGTAAGTCAGTAGGGATGAGATTCAGCTCCCTCCACTAGAGGTCATAGTGTGCTGACAGGAAGCATGGTCTGGTTTGCATTCCCTCCTCATCATGAGACTTGTCCTGGAGGGTAAGACATGTGGTTGACCAGCTGAGGCAACCAGTCTTCTCTTTCCCCCACATCCAAACCTCTCTTCTCCATGAAGTTTAGCTTCGGTAGAGGCAATACCAAACCACATCCGTTCTCCTATGTCTGTTTGGCTCTCACTCTGGATATCCTTTACTCTTATGTCTGTACAGCACTCCTGGGCAGATTAAGTACTACTACTTTTTGATTAATCCCTAAGTGTTAACATTCTTCTTCTTTTTTTTTTTTAGCCTTTCAAAGGTGTCTCTTCATTGACATATCCTTCTACAATGAGCAAATCTGTTAGTTTACAGCCAACAATGCTATCAACTTTCTATGTTTTCTTTCTTGAGTTTGGTTCCCTTTGTTTGTCTTAGAACCTAGTAAATTATATTCCTTGTCTTCTTTTCCAAATGTTTTATTCAAGTAGTCTTCTAACACCATGGAAGCTCTTTGGAGAAGTCTTCAAAGTTTTCTAAATCCTCAATCTTTTTTTATTTGTCATCACCTTCCTATAAATAACAGGTTTGATTTGTCTGAAATATCTGTCGGTGAAGATAAATAAGTGATAAGGCCAGGAATCTGGGCATGGCCATGTTAAGTCTCCTATATGAGCATGGCCATGTTGAGCCTACTGTATGAACATGACCATGTTGAGTCTCCTTGTATGTGCATAACCATACTGAGCCTCATATATGAGGCTGGCCTTGTTGAGCCTCCTGTATGAACATGATTATACGGAGCCTCCTGTATGGAGTTTGGCCATGTTGAGGTTTTTGTATGAGCATGACATTACTGAGCCTCCTGTATGAACATGACTATATTGAGCCTTCTTTCTGGAGTCCTGATAATGCAGTGGACTGTAACTTCACATGAATAAACTAACAAATTTCCTGCAAAATCTTGATTAAGATTGGGACTAAGCAGCCAAAAAACAGATTGTCAAGCATAGATAGGTACTTCTCTATTTGAAATAAGAACTTAAGTGACTTAAAAAGCTTAAACAGTCAAGGTAGTTTGCTCCTTTATTCTCAGAACGCTGGAGTCTTAGACAGAAAAATTTTTAAGTTCAAGGCTAACCAGTACTAAAGATCTAGGCCCAATTTAAAGGGAAAAAAACAATGTCAACAGAATGTTAAAATGGCTGACGAACAGGTGTTCACGCAGCACTGACTTTAGGAACAAGTACATTGGTGCATTCTTAGGCTCTGTATGAAGATAACTGATCAAACTTTGAAAATATAAAATTTGTATTTCTAATTTACTTATATTACATTATGAATGTCCAGTCAACATCTCACTCAAATTTAAAGATTTCACCAGTGTCTTTTTCCTAGCAAGAATTTTCTTAGATGCGTCATCATTTTATGGCCAGGAGGTTTAATATTTTCAACACTACATCTTTGTTTGTCATTTCTTATGCAAAGAGGTATACTCACAATGGTCTCACAGTAACAGATGTGATGGTTTGGAAAAAGTTGACATTGATTTCAAGGTAAGAAAATCCAGTTAACATTGATTATGAAAAATGTTGAGGATTTTGGTGGTTGTCAACATGATGAAAACTTTGAACTGATTCTGAGCAGGTATTGGGTACAAAAAGTCAAAAAAGATGTTGTTGGGAAAGTCATAATGAAAGCAATTTTTCCACATTTTTGGGATGACTTTTCTAGAGTCTATATTTTGTATAGCAATCGTCAATCTAGAAGCTGTCCTAGGGGCAATCAGATGTTGCAGCTCACTAGTTCCATGGATTTCTGAGACCATACCATGTAAACAAAGTCTCAAGACTTCACTTCACTGATCTCTATCTTTCTCGAAAAACCTGCAGTTGAAAAAGATACTGCAGACTGTAGGTGAGGGGGAGGGCAGTAGTGGAGCAGGGAGAAGAACATGAGAGATCTGGGAGGTCTAGTTGGGTAAAGGACACAGAGGGAGAGCAAGGAAAGAGATACCTTGAAAGAGGGAGTCATTAAGTTGTTAGCAAGAAACCATACACTATGAACATTCCCAGGAATCCACAAGGATAACCCCAGGTAAGAATCTAATCAATAGTGGAGAGGGTACCTTAACTGTCATTCCCATTGTAATCAGGTTGATGACTATCTTAATTGTCATCATAGAACCTTCATCCAGTAACTGATGTAAGTAGATGCAGAGGTCCAAACGTAAACCCTGAGCAGAACTCCTGGAGTCCAATCAGAAAGGGAGCAAAGGGGTCAAGACCATGATGGGGAAACCCACAGAAACAGCCGACCCCAGCAAGTGGAAGCTCACTGACTCTGGACTGACAGCTGGAGAACCTGCAGAAGACCAAACTAGGCCGTCTGAATGTGGGTGACAGTTGTGTGTCTTGGGCAGTTGGTGGAGCCACTGACGTTGGAACCAGTGTTTACCACTAGTGTATGACCTGCATCTTTGCTGCCCATTTCCTATGAACAGATACCTTGTTCAGCCTGCACGCAGGGAGAACAGCTTTAGTAGTGCCTCAAGTGATGGCACAGACTTTGTTGACTCCCAGTGGGAGACCTTACCTTTTCTGAGGAATGGATGTGAGGGAGTTGTGGAATGGGGAAAAGGTGAAGGGAGGGGGAGGACAGGATGAAGCAGAAACTGGGATTGATATGTAACATAGGATTGTTTTAAAAGTAAAGAAAAGAAAAAAGAAAAAACGATACTACATTGTCCTTCTAACAGAAATAGAATAAAAAAATTAAAATGTATTTTCCTACTTTAATTGCTAGAAATTAAAACAAAGACCCATGAACTATTTTTTTTTTTTTTGTGAGTGTATGGGTTATGCTCTTACCTTAGCCCCTGGCATCCATATACCCAAAGACTCTGGAATGTTTGGGTTAAGGCTTCACCTCAGCCCCTGGCATGCATATATCCAAAAAGTCTGGAATGTTTGGGTGGAAATTGCCATCCCAAGTCCCCTTTCCTGGTAGTTGCCTCAGTCCACACTCCACCCCCCCAAAAAGCCTGCCAGATAATAGCCCTTCTCCAGAGATGCTCAAGACCACTCCCATAGGGTATTTAAACAGCAACCCAGAGAACAAATGCATTTTTTTTTTCTGATCTTCCTTCCCTGGCCACCCGGGAGTGCTGATGCTGGTATTTGTTAAACTTGGGCTTTTTTAAATTTGGTTTGATTTTATCTGATTCGGATTATTGTGCCTGTGAAGAGGTTTATTGGGGTGCAAAACCTTTTTATCTGGAGGTCCCAACAAAGGAGTTATTTTTCCAACGGGCACAGGGCTACATGTTGGGAAAACACCCTTCTCCCCTGCACTTGCTTTCCACCGGGATAAGATCAGCTTCGGCTGGGTAAGTTCTGACTTCTATGGCTTTCATTTTTTTTTTCAATTTTTTGGCCAGGAAAAAAAAACCACAGTAGTGCCTTTTTGTTAGATCTCAGAGAAAGTCACTACTATCCAGCTTTGAATCAGCACATGCATACACACATGTGTGTGCGCACAGACAGACATATAGACTTAGATATGTATACACACAGAGAGAAACAGAGATAGATAGATAGACATCTCAATAGGAATCAATCAAAGTCATTTAGTAACTTCCTTATTAAAAGTACCAAAGAATAAAACTCAAAACATAAATTTTCTTATATTCCAGAAGTTAAGGTAAAATCAAACTACCTTTTGAGATTATTTGTTTTATCACCAGAAGTTGTTGCTCTTTCAAGGCTTTCCTATCAGGTTTGTGGGGTTTTTTTTCTTTAAAAAGCTATAATATTGACTCTTTAGATTTCTGAAATAATACTTATGTTTACTTTTTAAAAAATTGTTTAAGATAATATTTTAACATTATTATTGCTATTATTGTAAGTATTATTTATATCTGTATGTACATACAAGGCCTGCAAGGGGAGGCCACAGGCTTATTATGGGAGTCTATTCTCTCCTTCCTCCATGTGAATATCAGGGGTCTATATTGAGTCCTCAGATTCGGTGAAAGGTACATACATGCCCCTGTTCAGTCATCTCACTGGCCTATATTTTTTGATAGTTTCCTTATTTTTTAAATAAGATCTTAGCACTTATTCATTTATTTATTTTATGTGTATGTGTGAGTGACTTTATGGCGACATGTGCACCATGTGTATGTCCGGTGCCTACAGAACCCAGAAGAGGGTATCAGATACCCTGCGACTGGCGTTACAACTAACTGCCAGGTGTGTTTTGAAAACCCAAACAAATTCTTCTGTAAAATTAGCAAGTGCTTTTAGCTGTTGATCCATCCCTCTATACCCTGCAGTGTTTATTTTTAAGGTAAACATACTATTTAGCAAAGCTGCTAAAGTCTAAAGAGAAAGTTCTAGAGCCGAAGGGAAAGCAATGCACCCAACAAAAGTTGTGCTATGGACTAGGGGATGTAGTGTAATTTAAAAGTTAGTGTTTAAGCCAGGAGGTTGTGGCACATGTCTTTAATTGGAGCACTCTGGAGGCAGAGGTACGCAGATCTCTATGAGTCTGAAACCAGCCTAGTCTACAAGAGCTAGTTCAAGGACAGGCTCCAAAGCTACAGAGAAAAACTGTCTTGAACAACCAAAACAAACAAACAAACAAACAAACAAGCAATAACAACAACAAAAAGCTGTTAGTGTTTAAGAGATAGGGCAAAGCTCAGGTCAGGAGAACCTGCTTTGCATGAAGAAGACCACAACTCTACCCGAGAAGGCTGAAAAATGAAATTGTTTAGATTCGTTATAACTAGACCTCATTGACATGAGGTGTTCAAGATCCGATCCTTAAAGTTTCAAGGAAAACAACAGTTATTTCAATCAACATGTGTCCAATCCAACTCCTTTCAGTCAACTTTATTAATGTGTTTCTAAAAAAGAAACAATTGACCAATTCTTGGGAAACTAATGAATTTGTTGACAACAACTGATTTCAAAGTCATTCCAATTCAATTGTTAGCCAAATGGCAGAGAGTTATCCAAATATCTTGGAATTTTAGGATTTGAGGGAAAGTCTGGAAAATTTGATCGAACTTTTATACTTTCTTTATACTCTTCTTTTTTTTGAGAAAGGAATTTTATTAAATTATAAAAGTTTCCATTTCCGCCCCTCCTCCCAACACCCTCCCACTCCCCCTACTCCCTCTCCTCCTGCCTCTCCATCCCTAAGAGCAGTCAGGGTTTCCTGCCCTGTGGGAAGTTCAAGTTCCTCCCCCCTCCCTCTAGGTCCAGGAAGGTGAGTGTCCAGACAGACTGGATCCCCAAAATCCAGTATATGCAGAGGAAACAAGTCCCAGTGTCATTGTCAATGGCTTTTCAGAAAGACTCCAGGCCAGCCACATTCAGAGAATCTGGTTGGATCGCGTCCTCGTTCAGTCCCAGTCCAACTGGCCTTGGTAAACTCTCATTAGATCAGTCCCCTTGTATCAGTGGGTGATCGCATCCCTCACAGTTCTGATTTCCCTTTTCATTTTCTTCCTCCTTTTGCTCCTCATTTGGACCTTGGTGGGCTCAGTCTGGTGCTCCAATGTGGGTCTCCGTCTGTATCGCCATCCATCGTCGGATGAAAGTTCCCTCTGGTCTTGCCTTCTTTGCTCATGTTCTTTCCTTCTGCTTCTCCTTTGGACCTAGGGAGTTAAGTCCAGTGTTCCAATGTGGGTCTCTGTCTCTAACTTCATCCATCGCCAGATGAAGGTTCTATGGTGATAAGCAAAATATTCATCGGTATGGTTATGGGTATACACATTAGAGTTTTACTCAGAGGTAAAAAAACAATGACATCTTGAATTTTGCATGCAAATGGATGGAAATAGAAAACACTTTACTGAGTGAGGTAAGCGAGACCCAAAAAGAGGAATATGGTATGTATTCACTCATAAGTGGATTCTAACCATAATTAAAGGTCTTTGAGCCTATTATTCGTGATCCTAGAGAAGCTAAATAAGAAGGTGAACCTGATGAAAATCATGTAGCTATCCTCCTGGAGATTGGAAATAGACAAGAGTCCCAGGTAACCTCGGGTACATGGGGGGGTGGGAGGGTTGTTGGAAGGGGAGAGGGTTAGAGAAAAGGGAGTAGGGAAGGAATGGGGAAAGCTTGGTGAACTGGGATGGGGGGGAGGGAAGAAGGATGGATATGGAATCTTTATACTCTTCTTAACCCTTAAAATAATGAGTAGTTTTGGTAGGTGTCAAATTCTTAGGATGATTAGTTTTTTTAACCATGCATGCACATGTGTTTTAATTAACTTTAACACCTTCAAGGTTGCTATATTTATGAATATAATACCAGTATTACATATGACCACTACTCTTTTTCATGATCTATAACTTTGGTTCTGGTTACAATTCATAGTAGTTCATCCTATGTAACTGTTATTCTTTTGAGTTGATAACTCAGACATTTTCCTTTGTATGTAATAGTTGAGCTTTGCTTGATAAGAGTTTCTTTGGAAATGTTCATTGCACGATTTCCTATAAATAATAATCCTTTAAGAACAGATTTAAAATAGTGTTGACAGGGGTTTCTGTCCTGTCCAATTCCATAGTCATTGATTCCCAAAGAAACATACAGAGGTCTACATTAATTATAAACTGGTTGGTCTATTAGCTCAGGCTTCTTACTAACTAACTTTTACATCTTAAATTAACTAATAATTCTTGTCTGTGGTATCTATGTGGCTTGGTACCTTTATCAGTGAGGTGTTCTCATCTTGCTTCCTCTGTGTCTGGGTGATGATTACAGACTGAGCTTTTCCTCTTCCCCAGAATTCTCCTAGTCTGGTCACCCCACCTATATTTCCTGCCTGGCTACTGGCCAATCAGCATTTTATTAAACCAGTACAAGCAGCAAATCTTTACAGGGTACCAGACCATTGTTTCAAGGTAAAATAGTAAAGTGGAAACACAGATTTACTTCATTTTATACTATTAAAATTAAAAAACAACTTCATATGGTTGTAGTTACCTTGCCATGTATGTTTCTGACTGTAAATATAAAATTTATAAAGTTTCTGGAGGCTAAATTTTTGAAGAAGTTAACCAATTTGTGAAACAAAGAATATTTTCATCACAAAATGAAAATACAAACATATTTACCTGGCTTTTTTGGAATGTCAAATGTTCTTAGTATTATCTGTATATTTGCTACTTTCCCACATTTTAATATAATTGCTCTACAGAAGCTAATATATATATACACATAAAATCTTACAATAAAGATGGTGGGTTCAAGTTATGATATCAAGGGAAATTTTATTTATGTCCCTCACTGATTATATCTGTGACTTTATGCAGTTTATCTTTTTTGTGCTTACCATTGTTTTTCTGGAAAATTATTATTTTCATAGGGTTTGATGATTAAATGAGATGACATGTATTTGGCATGTGTCTAATAGCAACAGTTGGATACTGATAATGATGTCACAGCTAACTGAGCCAGGCATGGTCTCAGAGTCCTGCAGAACTAGTGTCCATGAAAGAGAGGGAACAGCAGTAGTTGAGATCAGGAGCTGGAGTCAGGCTGAGCTGCACGGAAAGAACAAGAGAAAAGAAAGCTAAGTAAACTTATACATATTTGTTACTATTATTTTCCCCTAGCTGGTGGCTCTATTTTGGAGGTTTCTATCAACTATAAGATGTATGACTTGACAGAAAAAGTAGGTCCCCGAGGGTGTATCCTTGGAGAGAAAGTGTGTCTTGACCAGGACTTCCTCCATCTTACTGCTGTTTTGCTATCACTTCTTGTTGGCCACAAGAAGGGAATAGTACCTGTCACATGGTCCTGCTGTCATGATAGTCTGCTCCACCATGAACCAGGGCAGACAGTGACAATGACTAGAAAGTGAGTCCTCTGGAACCAAAAGCTAAGATATAATTTTCCTCTCTATAGTTACTATCTTAGGTATTTTGGTTAAAGCTACAAATGCATGCCTGCAAGGCTTTGGCTAAGTAGATCTGGGCTTCAAATTTAGTGGTATTAAAGAGAAATTGAGACAGAAGCCAAAGCCCTGAAGCTAAAGATGGGGAGTATGTTTCAGGCTCTCGTAACATTAGCTAGATCATCAAGAAGATACAGACTGTTTGACTCCATTTTCCACCACAAGAGACTGCGTAGTTTACAAAAATGGAAGTTGGTTTTTGCTGCTTCTGGTTATAGATGGTGAGAACGCTTAGCTCACAGCCCTGGCAACTACTTGATGCCTGCTGAGGACTGAATACTGCTTCCATCCGTGGCGTAAAATAGGCTGGCACATGCATGCTTCAGACAGTGCAAAATTCAAGGAGCATACCCGCTGTATAACATTCTGCTATTCCAGAATTGGTGCACAACTCAGACTCCACCAAATGACCATAAATACTTCTCAAGAACACAACTCTTGTAATTACCATAAAGACCCCCAAATCTGCCAGTATTCTCAAACTGTGAATGTGATCTGAAGAATTTTCAGGCTCACATTGCCCCCAGAAAGAAAGCCAGCTTGTCCTGAAGGTGATTTCATCTAGTTCTGAAAGAACTTCATAAATATTTTTGCATCCACAAACATGTCCCTCGAAAGCCCCTGAATACAAAAGAAAACCAACTGCTATGAGCAAGGGGCAGCAGGACAAGAAGCAACAATAAATACTGATCATTGCAGGCTGCAAGTTATATAATTCTAGATCACAAAAAGTAGCAAGCCATACTCTGACAGAAATAAGAGACAAAGGAGTATTTAGAAAATGTGAAAGAAACAAACGTAAAACATAAAGGTGAGTGATTCAACAGCATATTTATCTTAGAAAACAATCGCATTTTTTGAAATGTACAAAACAATAAAACCCCAGAGGGTTGATAATAAAATATAGTTAAAATGACTCTCATTGAAGGCAAAGAATTGCAGAGTAAGCGATAGAATACTATTGTCAATGCGCGCCTCTAACAGAAAAACAATTAGAACCAGTGGCAGCGCCAGCCTGGATACGCGGAGAGCTGCTTAGTCTTACTGTAGCTTGGTATACCATGCTTTGTTGATTTTTATGGGAGATGTGTCCTTTCCTGAACAGAGTTGGAGGAGCAGTGGATTAGGAGGTAGGAACTGAGTGGGAGACTGGTAGAGGGAAAGGCTGGTAGGAGAGGGGGGAGGGGAAAACTGCAGCTGGGATGTAAAACAACTAAATAAGTGAGTAAATAAATAGACAACAATCAAACAAAAACAAACAAATGAAAAACCCGGAAGACAGAAAAAATTTAGAGGGAAAAGAAGGAAGAAAAAAGCTGATCTTAAAAGAAACCCAATGCAAATCTTTTTATTAGAAAAAGTACACTTTAAAACATGGTGGTTGAGTCCTCACTTCTCTCTAGATGGCTTTATTCTGTGAGGTAGTAACCTTCTGTTGCCCTTTCTATGAGTTTTGAAATTTTGTTTTGTGCATGCAAAGCTGGGCAGTAACGGTGACACAAAGATGACCTGGGCTTTATGAGAGCCAGGAACAAACTGATAGCAGTGAAATACTTTCAGAGCTTTCTTCACTAAACCATATGGGCTTTCATCTTAGGGACAAAAACAAAAACACTGTAGGCAATATATTCAAACTTCATGAGAAAGCAGGCTCCTTGGTTTGTGTAGAAAACATTTCTTTATTGAAGAATAATTTATAAAATTGTACTGAATAACTGTAATTAGGATCTTTCTCTCTCTCTCTCTCTCTGTCTGTCTGTCTGTCTGTCTCTCTCTCTCTCTCTCTCTCTCTCTCTCTCTCTCTCACACACACACACACAATGATTGATATATGTAGATACTTTGTACTTCCTTAGAAGGAAACGTGAACCTGTTTGAAAGTTGTCTAGCATACCGTACGGAATCATCTGTTTTATTCTGTTTGTTTTGGCTCAGATGCTGTCGCAGATGTTCATGATTAGGGAATGAAAACATGAGAACTCTGCAGTACGTGGTTCACGGTGGAGTGCAGAAGGAAGGCAGGAAGTGAAGAAGCCCAGTAAACTTTACAAGTGAGTTTATATGTGCACTGGCCATGGGTTAGTAAGCACACATTAGCAACTTGTAAGGGCCTGGTTTCCTTTCAGGACACTGAGGCAAATTCCCTTAGTCCAGAAGAAGCTGTTGAGATAACTGAATAGTTGTTAATGGAAGGGGGTAGGGTTGCACTAGGGTGAAATGGCCTTCTAAGGGACATTTTGCAGGGTCTGGGAAAGATAAAATACACAACTGGCTCCTTATCGTTTTCCCAGGCCAGTATCCCTTCACTTCAACCTGGGGAATCTGGACCCTGAGGTTCTGTTCTGTCTTCACGTGGGAATTCTGCATGACCTTGTCAACTCTGAGAGCAGGATGAGAAACAGCCCAGAGCTCTCAGGAATGACCATGTTTTTGAAATTCTATAAATGGACTTTATGGTTAATAATTAAGCTCTCAAGTCTATCTAGTAAGTGAACAATGACACTACCAACTTTTAAATCTAATTCCTACACAGTTATAAACCCTGAGAAATTTGGTTCAATGTTTTCTTTATCCTGCTTATTAACAGACTTTATTGATTTTTTTTTACCCTGCATTCTTAAACAACTGTATACACAGGCAGAGAAATGATGACATATAACATTAACTCCTTATGCGCCAGTCTAACTTTCATGAACACACTTAGCCATTGTTTATACATTCACATTATTTCTGAAATTTTCTTAGCTTCTCTAAACTTTGTAGTCTCACCTCATTAGTCTATTTTCTTCTAATTCTATCAGCACACGACTTCTTTTTTTCTGAACACTTTTTCTTTAATCACTGAAGAATGTGACTTAACTGTGATAAGCTCTGAGGCCCTTTAAGTCTCTGCAAACCTCTGCAGTTATCAACCAAATACCTTGCAAAAAGTCTACTAAAATGTATGACCAGCTTATATCCTATTCAAATAAAACAACCCACAAACAATAATCCCCAAACAGCAATGTCTTTGCATTCAGGACTGATTTTTCTCTGGAGCAACCCTGGTCATAACATTTGTCATACAGAACTTTTCATTTAATAAAGTGCACAAGATAAGAAAGGCAACCGCTGTTGCTATGGGCTCCATGCCAGGACATAATACATTGTTATATGGAATGAGTCATTACTGTGGTTTACATTTAAGTGAATTCATGCTCTGAATCTCAAAACATACTTGGGGTCATGAAAATATTCATTTTCTTTTCAACTTGAACAGTTTGAAATCACCTACTTCCCTCGCTTTACCACTTCTGGGGCATTTCTCACATCCATTCTACACTCACCACTGTGCTGTCATCTCTCGGAAGTTATACTACAGCTTTAATTCATTTTCCTTGAAACACCACTTCAGAAAGGCTGATTACTCCTGAGCTCATGATGCTACTTCCCCCAATACATGAAAAGTATGTTCATATTTTATAATCAAAGTTTTAAAGTTTAAATGTGTTGTTTCCCAGTGGAAATCTTGACCAGTCTGAACAAGGGTTTAGTACACAAAATCATAAATAGTCACTAGATCAATGAATAACAGCTATTACTATTAGAAATGTCAGTGTAGTAAACATTGGACCGTCTTGATGCCTGTCCTGCTTATTTCTTTTTTTCTTTTTCTTTTCATTTCTTGCTTATTTTGTTCTGATTTATATACACTGTCACAAATATAATTTGTTGCCTAATTTCCACACAGAGTGAAAATATTTACATGTCTATCAATGCAAGCACACATAGGTTACTATGAATTTAAATGATAGATTTTCAAAATGTATAGTTGAGACATTTTAATTAATAAAGTTTTGTTTAGTATGTAACTTGCTAGTATCTTCAGTCCATGTGTTTAAGTAATTAAGTCAGGAAAAAAGAACAGAGAAATGGCTAAACTAGATAGAGACTTGAATTTACAGTGGATTTCTTTCTTATGACACTAAGATTTTTACAATCAGTTTGATTTTCCTACTGGTTCAGTCAATGCTATGCTGGAGGTGCTTATGTTGGGTACAAAAGTGCAGGGACTGGGTCTTGCTGGTTAGACATCTCAGACACATCTGGTTTGCTATGCTACCTTGGATTGACAGCACACAGGTCGGGTGCAAAACTTAAGCTTTGTGAGGACAGAAATTGATGCCTCTCTTAGTTACCAATGATCTGGAATATGTACACACAGGCTGCAACGTTATTAAATGATAGAACATGAATACTCCATCTAAATACCACATACCAGGACATTTATCACATTTATTGCATTTCATACATTATTAAGTTTATTCCTGAGGACCACAAAGGTGGTGTCCATAAAGGAAGGTATATTTGGGACTTTATTTCTGGTGCGTTCACTTAAAAAAATTACTTCAGCATGTTTTTTAGTTAACCATTTAGCATGACTGTCTGCCCTGTATATAATAACATCTGAATTCACAGATCAGTTTTCTACAAATCAGTTGTTATTTAAAAACATAGCTGGTAAATGCCTCTCTTTTGCAGAAGTCAATACAGAACTGTAGACTTGAGAAACAGTCAGGCAAAGCAGCACATCTGCATCGTGTGCTAAACAAAGGAGGGTCTATAGACTTAAAGTATGCCCTGGAAGACATCAGGGTGTCCACAGCACAGTACTGCCCTGGAATATGTTAGAGTGTGCACAGCACAGTAATGCGCTAAATGACAATATCCCAGAGAACAGTTTTGCTGTGCATGGCATAGCAAGAAAGAAACATACACGGGAGGCAGAGAGGATAATTGAATTCCCATCCCCTCACCTATTCCTTGCCATGCTCTCCTCATTTCTGGGAAAGTGAAAAGTCCAACCCACTGTAGAAAAAAATCAAACTCATATAGTAGAAACTCATGATAATGTGAAAACCAACCACAGATTTGCAACAGGAGGCAAATGCTATGCATGGGAGCCATGCATTAGATGAGGGAGAAACAGCTATGCTTTTGAGAGAATTACCGAATTTAGCATATAGAATTTGCTACACTGGAATTATGCATGGAATGTATTCCAATGAATGCATATTGTCTAACAGTAAAGTGTAAAATATAATTTCATTCAATAAGCTTTTGTTGTATGGCTAAACTTTTCTAAAAGACCATTAAAAACAGCCTGTGTTTTTTCTTTATGAGACAATAAAAAAGCAAATTTAGAAATACATATATCCTATTAACTGGTGACATGACAGGATTCACACACATCTATTCATAATAAATTCAGCATCCCCTTTCCTCTTATTTATTGCTGATTTTGACTTCTAACGCTCACTCCATGATTTAACATTCTACATATTTCCAAATGGGAAATTTGGTGATGCCTTATGATACCACCTAACATCCTGGTTGGCCTCACAGCATGGATTGGGATTTAAACAAAAAATTATTTATCTCCACTATATAATATTGATTGTAATTTTAACAAATTCAATAGTACACTAAGCACTCAACAGAAAATTGACTTCACTAATATGAAACCATTAAATAACTATAGAGATATATAAGTTAAATATATATAAGTTAAATATGAAATGAATAATGCAGGCAATCTTTTGATCAAAACATGGTATAATAGTAGATTTCCTAAAAACTTGGAAAGTATAAATGCATTTAAAGTTGCCTTTATCATTATGTGCTCATTTATTTATTTTGTAATACTTCTAATAAGCTATTGAATGTCTTTAGAAGGCAGCTCATATTTTATACTTCCTCAAAGCCAAATTTTACTCTCTATGTTGTCCTTTTATCCAAATTGGCCTTTAATGATACAATCATCAATAAACTTAATGAGTTTGCATTCCATAAATCATTAATTAATTTAATTTAGATTATTTTTTCTGAGTGGGACTGGAGTCCCATATGTTGATTAAGACTGAGAAAAACAAAGTAACTTGAACCTTAGGGAAGTAGTATGGGGGAAGCTTTTGACCCCAACTACAAATGAAAGAGATAAATCCTTTGCTGTGGTTTTAAGTAGTGTGGCGCCTAAACAGCATGATAAATGTGCTGACATTCACAGGGACCCTAGTTAGAGCCAAGATATCTTAATGCACTCCCTGGCATCTCAGAACACACAGCCTCTATATGAAGGACCCCTCAGTTAATGGTGAAATGCAGCAGACCATATGGGTCACAGCTTTCTTACAGCATCTGGAGAACTTTTGTTCTCATCATTTCTCTGCTCATCTTTCCTCCCACTTCTCTTCTCACTCATGCCTTCTGGTTACCATTTGCAAGAACAGAACAATAAAGATGTTTAGACCTAATTTTATGCTCATAACGAGGGTTCCTAAACAAAAGTAACTGGTGTCCTTCCTTCCATAACATGAATATATTCATTCACTCTTATGTTTATTTTCAGAGAAAATGGGTTGTGAACATAGGCATAATAGGTATATTAATTTCTTCTTAATATTGAACTTGAAAGCATTTATGACACAAAAATTTTAACTTTCAGAAATAATATTTAAAGAATAAAAATTGGGAGTTGGTGAGATGACTCAGTGGGTTAAGATGCTTGCTGCCAAGATTGGGGATGTAAGTTTGATTTTTGGAACCTATAAGGTGGAGTCAGAAAATTGACTCTTGACAATGGTTCTCTGGTGACTTGAGCACCATGAACTGGCCATTTCCCCCACCAATTAAATAAATTAATTGTATTAAATTTTTTAAAGAGGAAAAAATTAAAATCATTAATGCTTTTTGGAGGTCATTAAGATCCACAGCTATTTTAGTAAAGGATTTTAAGAAAAATAACTGAAAGACTCAGAGACTATAGTTGATTTTCATCTGGTTAAGAAGTGCATTGGCAATTAATAATGATGTATTAGGTATTCTTAGAATATTTTCTGTGTGAAAAATGTTGTTAATGGAACACAGCCAATAATTTTAATGGTAGATGTATCAGAATAGTTTTGAGGATTTTTATTTTAAAACTATTAAGCCAATTGGAAGCAAGTTAAGTCTCCATAAGATCTGTAATATGTTGAACTCATGTGGATTGAACACTGATCTTAAGTTCAAATGATACATTTTAATTCCATGTGAAAACACTAGCTTGGGAAAGTTCTGTTCCAAAGTTTAGTCTTCTCTCAAAGTAAAACTTATAATGGTTACTGTATCTGAATTTATTTTAAAATGTTTACCAAGTTGTAGCTTCATACATTTTTTTTAATCAAGCAAAATCTGAGTCCATATTTGTGAAAAAGATTTAATTAATAAGTTCATCCTATTGGTGAAAAAACCACATTTGTAAATCATAATTTTGTTGTATTTTATTTTAAAATTATTTTAGTTTAACTATGTTTTATTCAAAATATTAATACACTTAGAACAATTTTATATGTCCATGTTCAATGAAATTATTTCCATTTTATGATGTTTACTTTTATATTGAGCTATACATTTTTCTCTGCTTCCCTCCTTTCTTTTTTCCTCCCATTCAACCCTCTTCCATTGTCCCCATGCTCCCAACTTACTCAGGAGATCTTGTCTTTTTCTACTTCTCATGTAGATTAGATCCATGTATGTCCCTCTTAGGGTCCTCATTGTTGCCTAGGTTCTCTGAGATTATGAACTGCAGGCTGGTTTTCTTTGCTTTATGTCTAAAAGCCACTTATGAGTGAGTACATATGATATTTGTCTTTCTGAGTCTGTTTACCTCACTCAACATGATGTTTTCTACATCCATCTATTTGCCTACAAATTTCAAAATGTCATTATTGCTTTCTGCTGTGTAATACTACATTGTGTAAATGTACCACATTTTCCTTATCCATTTTTTCGTCGAGGGGTATTTGGGTTGTTTACAGGTTCTGACTATGACAAACAATGCTGCTATCAACATAGTTGAGCACATGTCCTTGTGGTATGATTGACCATCCTTTGAGTATATACCCAAAAGTGGTATTGCTGCATTCAGAGGCATTAGTGAATTAAAGTCATATGTAGAATAAAAGAAAAATATCATTAATTCCTTATGTGATAGATACCATATACTATAAATGGTTAGGTTATTTCTATTACGTTTATTCTGTGAGACAGTAAGTTTAAAATACCTATTATACTTAAATCTAAAACAACAGGATACACTTGAGAAATATGGCTTATTGTCTCAATTAAACAATACTGGAAGATTTGTTTGAATAATATTCCCAGGGTAAGAACAAAACTCTTGAGAACCCAATCTCGTTAGGGGCAATGTTTCTAAAAGCAGAAAAGTTTTCAATAATCCCTAAATATCTGTAAAACTCTTTAGACTTAATGTTGCAAATACAAACTGTTTTTCTTGTTATTAAAATCTTATATTGACATCATTATATAACTGTATCAAATGTTGTTTATTATATCAGAAGAGATTGCTTGCAATTTCCATTAACCCAATTTTCAAAACAGTATATGTTCACTTTAGAAATTTGCAATTGGACAGGAAAGGATAAAGTCAACAATTAAAGGGATACTTATAATCCCATTTAGTTATAATCATCTTAATTTAATTTTCATTTGTGTATTCACATAGGTATCTCTGTATATGAATATTTATACTAATTTATGTCTTTTTTCCATAGCCAAACTGTATCCAGTTTTATTAAAGACACTTTCCACAAAGAATGATAGTTTTACAGACAAGATACAAGCAGACAATCACTAACTGTATTCAAGAATTTCCATACTCTCTTCTTTCGATTCTACGAAAATCAGAAAACTTCTGAGAAACCCGATGAAACTTCATTCAGCTCTGAAAAGCTGGAGAGCGTAGAGTGAGGGCTGACATTTCACAATGCAGATGTTGTTTAGCAACTTTTCACAAGCTGACCCCGACTTTCAGGACATCAAAAGAAAACGGCAAACTTATCAATCTGAAGATCCACAGTCTTCTATAAAAGGAACCACTGCTCTTTTGAGGACACACAGCGATGTCACTGCAAAGTCCAGATTGCCCAATAGGCTGGCAAAACTAATTTGGGGGGATCATGTTCCAACAGGTCTCTTGTCTTAAAGGAGTTAAGTGTCTATTGATGGTACAGAATGATAGAAAAATGAATTTCGTTTTCCCACAAAAAGCATGTTGTGCCATGATGGACATGTAAGTCAACACCAGGATGTGTCTCCTGAGAGCCAAGAGAAGTCTTTCAAAATTATCAGGGAACGATGTTTTCCATCAAACATTATCAATCCAGTTTGGGAGACATTGTTCGTTGCACATGTTTCTTCCCACCCACCCCCATGCACCTAAACAATGAAGTGTTCTGTGTGCTAACATGATAGTTTTTAAAAAGTAAAACAAAATTCTGCATTTTTGTAAAACTTGGTAAAAATAGTATTACAGACTGTACAGACAACAGAAGCACATATCAAAAATGCCCACATTTCACTTGGCATCTCCAGGTCCTTCAACTTTTTTGCTCTCCATTTTCTGCAAGATAATTCGCATCCTCCCCTGCATCGCCGTTCCCATTCTTCCCCTTCGGTACCTTCTCTCCCTTCTTTGCAGGGGCCTTTTCAGGCTAACGCTCTGGCTTGGAGGAACAGGCTTAGCAAACAACCGTGTAGATCTTCTTTGTGGCTTGGGCTTTACCTTGACTTTGTCTCCTTTAGAATCCCTTCCAGCTTTTCTTTGGGGCATGGGGCGGCGGTGGGGGCCACAGCAATGCAGCAGTGTGCGGGTTTGGTCCGTCCGGGGTTGTCTCGCTGCTTCTTCACACTGTTCCATACTTATGTCTTAATAGAACAGTTTTGTGAAGTTGTGAACATTTTGGTGATGTACAAGAACTATTTCTCAGATTGCATGTCATTTCAACTCCTGTGGTTTTGGATCCTGTCCTTCTAACTGTGAGATCTTGACAAGGCTAACGAATCCTAAGTCCCTGCCTACCAATCTGGACAGTGCTAAAATAACAGTAAGTCTGTCTCATCAACGTATAGAGATCATCCACAGAAACATCAATTTTGTCTTTTTTTTTTTTGTCTTTTAGGTTTTTAAAGACAGTGTAGTCCTGCCTGAATTTCCTGGAACTAGCTCTGCAGACCAGGTTAGCCTCAAACTTCAAGATCTCCTGCCCCTGCCTCCTGAGTACTGGGTTAAATTTGTTTTAATGGCAGCTTGCTGGGTTGTCAAGTGTTAGATGTGTTCTTTCAACAAATAGGTTATTTCCTACAGAATTCTCAGAGGAAACAGATACATGGTCATATGTTTTAGAAAGTGTGTGATACTTCAATTGTTACTAAAGCTCTTTATATAAAGCAATTAGACCATGAAGGAAGAACTTCCCAGGAAGCACAAAGATAAAAACCAACTACACTTAGAAAGTGGTTTATGAAAAATTGTGCACTATGTATTGATCTGTTTAAGTGGACATTCTTCTTTGTGATATCTGCTTCTTATAGATAGTCTCTGTTGTCTGTCAACACGAAAGAGATCATAACTTTCATCTTTCTAATTTATGTTTTCAAAAGTGTGATCAAGATTTTGAACTGGTTACTAGATTTGTGGATGGAAATATAACAGGTTAATGAAGCATGAAACAGTGTTCAAATTGTCATTCCTAGTCTAACACTGAAGTTAATATTTTACTGGCTCTCGTGTTTTCCTGTTCATGCTTACTGAATCCCTTAAATCTCATGATTCAAAGAAATTAATTAACTGGGTTACTATGTGTAAGCATGTCATTTCTGAGAATTAATGTTTCTATAATGATATCTATGTCATTTGTTGCATTGACTAATATTACGGGACAAGGTTGAACCACAAGATTTAGTTAATTTTTAAACATCTCGATCATCTATTATAGATGTGGGAACTTGAGCCTTCTCAAAGGTCAAATGGTGAAATTCCCATGGAAGATTATGGATGAATTTTGTAAGTATCACATGATGTTTCTCAATTTCTTCCTTTTCTATAAAGTTTTCATTGAGCACATAATTCACAAGCAAATGACCTTGACTACCTTCTACACCTTGTTCTTCTGTCTCTATACCTATATGAATGTTTTCAGTGTTGTTAGCTCACCCTCTCTCAGGTTCCCTTTCACATGGGTTATTTAATATAAGAAAGACCACATGAAACACCATCATCGAATACTACAACCTTATGTTAATCATATCATCTTTCATTCAAAGGCTCAAACAGTGAAGTAAGTCTACTGTCTAAATATAGTTTTGGTTTTTAGTGTTTTGAAAATATCTAGAAGATTAATTTGAAATACTATGATCAAACAGTCAAAACTATCTGAAAGCAATATTAAGCAGATAAGAGATCCCAAGTATTAGAGTGTTGATTCCCATTTTGCTTCTTTTTTCCTAGAATATCTCTGGTAGATTTTCTTCTAATTTATATACTGACAGAAATATTTTATTTTTCTTTGTATCCTGAATATGTTTCCTCACCTATAAGAGTATTATAAACACTAGTTCAATATGGAAACAAGAAAATAAATTACTAAATTTACCTTGAATGTGGAATTGTTTGAATATCCTGATAAATGGTACTTAACATATTTAAACTCAGAGTCAGGAATCTCCCTATTACATTTTTCATGCATCATCCCTTAGAGCACTAAGTCCTACTTCCTAATTGTTTGGAGATTGGGGAAGAGAGGTAATTGCATTTCGAATTAATTTTATTACACCATTCATTTCAAGATGTCAAGAAAATTAAATTACTTAAGTACTGACAAGATTGTTCTAAGGGCACTTTGCGTCAAGGTTGTTGATCTGGATTTAATCCCTTCTAATCAGTTGGTAGGAGGAAGACACCGACTTCTAAATGCTATCCTCTACATGAACACCATAATGATTTTGCACTGCCTCCAACCTGTAAACACACACACACAGACACACACACACACACACACACACACACACACAGACACACACACACAGACAGACAGACACACACACACACACACACACACACACACCCCACAGGCAAACAAATCAATAAATGTAAAGCATTTTAAATTGTTTAACATGCAGAAGACATTCTTGTTAGTTCGAGGCTCATGTTTTCTGCTCGTTATCTGGCAGTTCAATGCTGAGCCAGCTCAGGTGTGAGGCAGGCTTCTCTTCAGATTAGCAGTCTGCAGAAGAGACAGGCAGTGAGCACCAGGTGGAAGGCGCTATGAATGTGTGGAGTGTGGAGTGCTTAGAATGGTTCCTTTCCCACCATGCCTACCTAACTCTCCCCTACTCTACTATTCTGCAGCTCCTTTCCACTAATGCTCCAGTTACTGTGGGACCACCCAAGAGGAATTTGTGCTCAAAAGTGCATGGAAGAATGGCAGCTGGAAATCATGCAGGTGAGTTCCCGCGTCCACACTAGGGGAGGGTGTGTGGGGGGGGGCTGAGTGTCTTACCAGCTTTCTACGTGGACCTTTAAGTTGTATCAAGTCATCTGAACCTTCTCAAGCTCTCCAAAACTAAGAAGTCCAGACTAAGTGCTGATGTTTACTTTGTTTTTTCTTTCTCATCACTGACAACATCTTGATTTATCTGAGACCTTCACCACTGGACTTACTCAGGTGTTAGTTAAATCATGGGTTAGTTAAGTTTTGGTAAGCTGTCTTTGTTCTCATTTCAAGAGTATGTTGGAAGTAGGTCATTTAATATAAAAGAAAAAATATTAATTATTTTTTACTTTTTCTTAATATAAAAAAGAAAATTTGATAAATATATTAGATAAAGAAGTTTATGGATGTTGGTAACTAGGTATCTGATTTTATTCCCTTTTTTCTTTTCTTTTACTTTTTGGCAGCGATAGTATTTAAAAATTAGTAAATGATAGTTGTTTCTAGATTCAGTAAAACCAATCACCTTCAAGGAAGTCAACTTCAGGAGGAATACTATACAGAGGTCAGTAAACCTGGGAAATTCTTATACCACAAGAACTTTAATAAAGTTAGAGAAAAGAGTGGCTACAAGAAACCAGCCTTTGGTAGAGAGATAGAGTCATCAACTCAGAGAAAGGACCCAGCGAGATATATAACTTATGTCATTCTTGTCCCTCGCCACAGTCTATGGGAATTCCCGTTACTGAACCCTACTGATGTTACACAAAGAAAGAGCACCTTCTTTTATGCCCATGAGTGACTTGAAAGGGAAATCCCAGTGTTTTCCCGAAAAGGCTTTGAGGAGAAGGAGAACAGAAAGTAGAAAATGAATAATTAACACCGCACTCTCTGCTTCAGCTCCCATTCCTGATGAGTCATCATGCCTAATTTGAATAAGAGTCACTTTTCCCATTCCCTGGACCATTTCATTTTACCTCTTCCAGTACCTCAGCTGAGTGGTGTTTTACAGGGGTGGAACTGATCCTGAATGGACTACAACCATTGCCCCATTTTCAATGTGTTGTTTTTATGTCTATTGCCTAAAAATCTTGGTAGGAATGTAACAAGAAGCACTTGAGAAAGTCTCTTGGGTGGTATTCATAGATTTACTTGTTCTAGTAGGGTAGCAGGAATTCACTCGCACTGTGCCTTGAGTCATATGAGGAAGAATGCCTTAGCCTTTAATGAAACAGAATATGACTGTGTGATCTGATGGAAGTACTGCTGTATTAGGGAATATGCCCTCAAAACTGTGGTTGTCAGAAGTAAAAATACCAGTGAATTATTGTGCGAGTGGTAAGAAGACTTCATTTTGTGATCATAATGTTGTTCCTTGTCTGATAACTTCTGATTATATTAGTGATATAACATAATATAGTAATTAATAAATTCTGTATTGCAGGTTACTTTGCTACTTAAAATAGTCTATAAGATACAGTTATAACCTGGAAGACTGCTTATTCCACTTCGTTAGTCACCTGAAGCTTTAGTTGATCATGATATTGTTATATCAAGTTTGTCACACTTTTGCCTTATGGGATCACAATAAAATCAATAAAATTTCTGGTGATCATCCAATTGCTCTACTTTCTATGTTTTAAATGTGTTCCATTTGGGAGATGATATTTGAGTTTCAAAGTTGATGGAGGAAGTAAACAAAAGATATCTTCTCAGAGGCAGTATAGAGCAAGAAAAATGAGGATCAGATGGATAAAGACCAATTAAGGATAATTGGGCACATGAGAAAGTTTTACTGATTGGCAGTATAGAAAGATACTGAATTAAATTATTGTATCAATATTATCATTATTAAAAACAATTTGGGTTATTGTTAAAAAGCAAATGTTAACACAGATATAAATAATAATAAGTTAACTAAGATATCATAAGAGCAACTTTCTTAGTTACTTTTCTATTGCTGTGACCAAAGAAATTCATAAAAGAAAGAAATTATTTGAGGGTTTGCTTACAGTTTCAGAGGATTGAGTCCATGACCACCATGGCAGAGAACATGACAGCAAGAAATTAGATATGGTACCAGGGCAATAACTGAGAACTTACATATTGAGACAACAACCAGGAGGTAGAAAGGGAGAGCTGAATGTTGGGGCTTTTGAAACCTCAAGTCGCATTCTCAATGACAAATCTCTTTCCACAAAGCCACACCTCCAAATCCTTGCCAACCTATTCCATGAGCTGGGGACAAATCATTGAAATGTATGAGGCTATGTGGACCATTCTTATTTAAACCTCCACACTAACTAATAAGTAACATAATAATAATATGGATTTGAGTATAAACGTAGTTGCATTAAATTGTATTCAAAGAATGTAGACCAGGAGTTTCCATATACTAACCAAAGAAATCTGATATTCAGTCATCTGAACATCTACCCTGAACATCTATCTATATAAGATACCAAGCATAGAGGAATGAAAAGTGAAGGTACCAGTGGTCTCACTACTTAAAAGCCACTCAAATTAGTAGTTATTCCTATGCACCAAGGAAGAAGAAAAATGATTCAATATTCCAAAATGGGAAGGTCTAGATCAATTTCACAAAATATTTTACTCTGAGTATTATCTAAACACACACTGGACTATGAAAGTATTATCTAAGCATACAATAGAGTAAGAAAGAAAGTATTATCTAAGCATACAATAGAGTAAGAAAGAAAGAAAGAAGTAGAACTAAAGAAAAGAGTACCAATAGCGCAGAATGACATATTTAGGGTAATAGTTCGGTACAGCTGTCAGAGAGTGCGTAAGGACAGACAGAATATCAGGTAGTGAAAACACAAGAGACAGAAGGCCAGTGCAATTGTCTTCTGTTTTTCTTTCCATTAAAATATACAAATGACTGGCATATGGAGGTTCATGGAATCTGGACCTTTGAGAATTTGGTAAACCATGGGCAATTTCTCTTCCTTCTAATTTAGCATCACCTGTCAACTTGGTATAGGGTAGAGACATCTAAGAGGAAAGTCTTGATAAGGAGATTCTTTAGATCAAATTGTTCCGTGGACATGCCTATGTGTGCTATCTTGATTGTTACAGTGTGAGAAGTTCTCTCTGGGCAGTACCATTCCCTGGGAAGATGGTCCTGGGCTGTACAGAAAAGCTGGATGGGTGTGAGATGGGGGAAACAGCAAGTACTCCTTCACTGTTTCTTCTTCAAGTACTTGCTTGAGTCCCTGCTATGACTTCCCTAAATGAAGGACTGTGACCATGAGTTGTAAGACATATAACTCCTTGTGCTGTAAGTTGTTCTGGTCAGAGTATTTTCTCACAGCAACAGAAATTATAACTAGAAATCCTTCTATTGCACATTGTAACAGCAAAAGTTTTGATTATGAGATAAAAATTATATGTATAGTCAGTCCCTTATCATTAAAAAATGGAGTCACCTGGGCCTCTCTAGAAATTATACATATAAATCATCCAGGTTTCTGAAAGTTTAAGTGTATTTTCATGATGCTTTCTAAATCACACATGCGCACACACACACACACACACACACACACACACACAACTCTGTATGATTATATTGCATGGCAATTTATGTGAATTATTTTAATTTATTAGGTAATGAAGAATCCCACTAATTTTTTTTTTCAAGTCTCTCACACTCCTAACTTTATTCTATCCTAAATTCTAAGGTCCAGTAAGCACAAAAAATTGTGTCATTTTTGGAAGGACATGTGAAAATTGTTCATCATTTTTTATATTTTTATTTGACAAGAGAGTGAGTAGAGTCCCGAGGGCCCAATTATGAGACATTTGGCCACAGTCTCATTTCTAACGTGAGCCTGAGAACAAACAGTTCAAGTACATACACGACATAGTCCTAGTCTTTTCTTTCTCTTGTTTTGGCAAGGTTGCATAAATGTTTTCAGCGACTGTTGTATTTTTCTGTTTTTATTTTTTCTACTACTGCTGGTAACAGAATATGCATACTTTATTCTCTGATTTAATTTCTCTTGCATAAAAATGCATTTTGTGCAGCGACAGAGCAGAATTGACATATAAGGACAAAAATCAATACCACTGTGGTCTGAGAGCTATGAATCAAGTTTTCTTATTTATTTACACACTATTACCTGAACTAAGAACTAAAATCATTGTGGCACGCATCACTTGTATGCATGTCCATGCACCCATATGTGTGTTCATATGCACTAGCAGTGTCCATGCACTATTAATCAGCTTTATTTTTCAAGTGTTAATAAAATCAAGAGGATTTGCAGCTCGAACATGACATGCATCAGGAGCAATTCTCAAAACAACAACAAAATGATGTTATTCATCGATTTTCCCTTTTGAACTTGGACGTTTTATGTAACAACTGACTTTCCCAACCTTCTCCCTTGTGAATGGTGGTTGCACTCTTTAGAGCAGTCTGAGATGAAGTAAGATGACATTTGATTTTTTTAATGGAGTTTCAATACTTCCTTTTCATGCCCAATTATGCGGAGAACACAGAATTGTAGTAATATATTTATTTTAAAAAAAGAATGAGGAGTAGAAGTAAACATTTCAAAAGAAAATATCTGATTTTAATTACTTCTTAGGAAAAAATCTTATATCAATAAATCAAGTATATTTGCACATGTACACCAAATATTATCTAGAATACCAGGGTATGATTTTCCTTTATATACAATTTCATTTAACAATATCTTAGTATTCCCACAACATATAAAATTACAATCTTTCAAGATTATATTAAAAATATTTTGAATATAATCCATGGATTATATTCTTTTTCTATTAAAAATTGTTATACTCAGGTCTTCTTTCTCAATTATAATTTCTGTGAAATATATCAGTTTAATGAAACCATATACAACCTAAATCTAATAACATATTTTAGCTGACATAAATTGGCTTAAGGAAATACCTGTGATGGAATTATATACATAAATAAATTATTACATTTCCACTTAAAATACTTTTTACATCCTGGACATCAAGCAATGCCAAGTTAAAACTTGAGTATGTTTCAATATCTCTAATAGTACTGTAATACAGTAGTGTACATGTTACTTCAAGGCCTTTAATAGTAATTGAATCACCAGGGAACAATGACTGGTAAAGTACAGAAGTTGAAGTATGGTCTTCAATATTGCTATTGGGTCATTTAAGTGTCTTTGGACTCAGATAAACCCATTTGCTGTCAATGTGGAACTTGTGAATTCAGTCTTATAGAATAGTTGCAATAGAGAGTCTAGGAAGAGATGAGGGGTAGGAATGGAGGGACACATGATGAAGATGGAGAGAAGGGAAGCAGAAAGGGAGGGAGGTATAGAGAGAGAAAGAGAAAAAGAGAAAGAGAGAGAGAGAGAGAGAAAGAGAGAGAGGAGGAAGAAAAGGAGGAGGAGGAGGAAGAGGAGGAAGAGAGTAGGAGGAGGAGAGGCCCTCTTTGCATTTATTGTAGAGAAGGAGAATTTGGCAAAGGAGGGTTAATTTCCTTTGCTTCGTTACTGTTTCTGGAATGGTGGAGGAGCTGGCAGTCATGGTTACAAGCTGTTTATGCTTCAGTGCTCAGATTTCTAGACTACTCTCTTGCCGAGCATTCAGTATCACTGTTCCAAGAGAGAAACAAGGGCTTTGAGCAAGGACTGGCTGTTTCCAGGTATCTTTTGATTTTATTTTTAAATTTGTAATAGTTTTCATCATTGCATATTTTTACATATGTGTCATACTTAGTGCAGTTTCTCCTCTTCTTTTCTAGGATCTGATGTAGCACTAAAGGAAGATCACATACTCAAATAGTATGTACGAGCAAAGAACATCTATTATACCAGCATACACAGGGTCGTTAGGTCGATGGCCCTGGCAGGAGAGTGCAGGCTCCTTTTTTTAAAAAAAAATTTATCATCTTTTTAAAAGCTTCCCCTTCCTCCTACCCTCCAATTCTTTCCTTTTACCCTTGCCTCCTTCCACTCCTCCTCCATCTCCATTCAGATAAGTAAGCACTCCCATGGGAATCAAAGTGAGTCAGGACCAAGTTCCTCCCCTCTGTATCAAGGCTGACCAACGCATTCTAGCATAGGAATAGGTTCCAAAAAGCCAGCTCATGCATCAGGGACAGGTCCTGGTCCCACTGCTAGGGGACCACAAAAGACCAAGCTACACAACTGTCACAAGATGCAAAGAGCTTCAGTTAGTACCATGCAAGCTCCCTAGCTGTCTGCCCAGAGTCTGCGAGTTCCCACAAGCCCAAGTCTGTTGTCTCTGTGGGTTTCCCATTATGATCTTGACGGCCCCTTGCTCATAAAAGCCCTCCACTGACTCTTCAACTGGACTCCTGGATCTCGGCCTGGTGCTTGGCTATGGATCTCTGTATATGCTTCGATCAGTTACTAGAAGAAGGTTTTATGATGACAATTAGGGTAGTCACAAATTTGATTATAGGAGGCCAATTCAGATGCCCTTTCAAGTATTGCTACAAGTCTTAGTTGGGGTCATCCTTGTGGGTTCCTGGAGGTTTCCCTGGTACCAGGTTCTCCCCTAACCTCATAATGGCTTCTCTGTCAAGAATGTCTTTCATTACTCTCCCCTTCGGTCCCACCTTGAACCAGACTATGTTGATCCCTCATGTTCCCATTCCCCCCTCCCCTCCCCTCTACTACCCCGTCCTGCACACTGCCAGTTTACCCAGGATATTTCATCTATTTTCTCTTCACAGGGAGATCCACGGATTCCTCTTCGGGTCTTCCTTGTTACCTTGCTTCTCTTGCTCTGAGGACTGGTTACCCTTTGCTTTACATCTAACATCCACTTATGATTAAATACATACCATGTCTGTCTTTCTGTGTCTGGGTTACCTCACTCGGGATGATTTTTTTATAGTTCCATTCATTTGCCATGTGCAGGCTCCTTTTAAACAGCTAAGGGGAGTTTCAGAGATGGTTAGATCATCTCATACATGACTGGTTAAGCAAACAGCAGTTACATTAGTATACTTTTTATTGGTTGAGGTTTAGTCTCATCATTTTTGGACATACTTGCACAAGCTTGGGCAAATCTGGACATGCCTCAGAAAGGGAATGTAGAATTTGTCCTTGAGACATTGTGATACTGATTTAAGCATTGTGTTTGTTCTTTTTCCCTCATCCCTGAATGTAAGAGTGTTATGGATCAAGATCCCTTTCTTGAGATAGACACCTGTTTTACCCTTCTCAGAGAACTGAAACCTAAATTCAGTTGTGAGAATGGGAGAGTTTAACCCTTTCACATCTCCTGTCCTCCATACTCACTTTTTAATTCCTGCTGATGGTTTCTTATGCTCATGCATCACATATACTCCAGTCCCCTTTTCTTTCCACCTGCCTTAATTAGGGTTTCTATTACTATGATAAACAGCTTGTCCAAAACCAACTAGGGGGAAGTAAAGAATATGTTTCATCTTACAGTTTGAAGTTCATCATCTGGGGAAGCCAGGGTAGAAACTTAAGGCAGTTACATGTAGGCAGGACACAGAGAGTTGGTGAACACTTTTATATTCTTGCATTAATCTTTGTAGATTGTATATGTCTAGGAATTTGTGTGTTTCTTTCAGCTTTTCTAGGATTGAACCATCAAAGGTTCATATATTCTCAAACAATCTTTCAAATTTCACTGGAATCTGTACTAAAAGTTTTTTTTTATTTGGATTTTTATTAAGTTGTGTTCTCTCTCATCTTGGGCAGTATCTTACTGTCTTTACTGCTGCCATGATAAACACCATGACCAAAGTAGCTTATGGACAAAAGAGTTTAGTTTTGCATACAGTTCCAGAGGGTTGCGGTCTATAATGGAGAGGCAAGCATGAGAGAAGTTGGTAGGCATGGCTCTTGAAAGTGGCCTCCTGTGACATACTTTCCGCAGCAAGGCCCAGCGGATTCTCCCTGAACAATGTCACCTGCTATGAATGAACTGTTTAAGTTCCTGAAACCGTGGTGGACATTTCTGTTAAGTGGGGAGCTTAGGCCCCAGCCCCTTGCATCTATCCTAGACCCTGACCCTGAGAGTAATCACTCTGGACTCCAAATCCCAGCAGGCCAGGTCCTGACCCCTCCCTCCCTGGGGTGGGGAGGTCAGGACCATGCCCAAGAATATTTAAGTGACCTCCCAAAAGAGGAACATGTGGTCTCCTTTTCTTCCTCCCTGTTGTCGCATGAGTGTGGCTTCCCAGTTTCCCCACTCAGGGCCACCCGAGAGTGCAGAACTTCCATTAAACCTGGATAGCTCTTAATTTGGCTTGTTTTGATTTGGTTTGACTGGGAATTTGCGTCGGCGGAGAGCTCACATTAGGAAAATATTCCTAATATTTTGAGTTTACAAAATGAGGAAAGATTTAGACATATTAGTAGCTTGTGTCTGTCTTCTGTATTCATTGAGAGTTTGAGAAACACTCATATTGCTGATAAACGAGCAGATGGAATGCTGTCTCTGTCCTTTGGAACAGCTCTTCTACAGCTATTCTCACCACTGTACCCCCAGTGCACTTCATCTTTACTATGAATTTAAAAAATCACCTTCAGTGATTGAGTGGCGGTGGGTGTGAGGGTGCTTGCAAGTGCCGTGACGCACAAATAGAATGTAAAGGACAGTGAGTGTGAGTTAGTTATCTCTTTCTACCCTGCAGGTTCTGGGAATTGAACTCAGATGTCTTGCTGGCCCAATGAGCCATTTTTTTCCCCAGTACTTGCCACACTTCGGAGGTCTTCTAAGTATTGGAAATCATACTGGTGGGACACAATTGTAGATGTCACATAGACTTCCAGAGCTTCTGAGTTCTGAATTTCTACAATGGCTATGAAAGGCAGATAGGTGGCCCAGACATTGGTGCCTCTACCAACTTCAGGTTCGGGCTATACATCTTCAAAGTTATTCTCAGTTGGTGAGATTGGTGTTCTACCACGGATGGTAAAGATGTATACTCCTCTGCACCTTATTGCCTGCTATGTGCTGCCTGTCACCTGAATCTGTTGGGAAGTCAGCATTTGTCTACCTCATTGTCTAGAATCGCTTACTAGGTTTGTTTCTCATTGTGTGGTTATGACAGGTTAAATTTAGGCTCATTAGCCAATGCTTGTTCCCTGTTCTCAGACCCCTAAGGTAGTCCAACTTTCAATAGTAGATTCACCCTTAGGAGGGCACTTTGCCATTACTCTGAGTCATACAAAATGATTTGCTCTCCATTGAGGATCCATCCACAAGAGAAATGACTGTTTTATCAAATGCTGCAACTACATTTGGGATTGTAAGGCTGAAGTCTCATCCCAGTCAGAGACTAGGACTCCCAGGCTATTTCACAAGGCTACCGAAACTACCTTTAGGAAATGTGACATTACTTAATTAATGTGTGTGTGCATGTGTGTGTGCGCGTGCGCGCATTTTGAGTAAAAAATGTGCACATGGGTGTCATTCACACACCTGTTAAGGTCAAAGGACAACTTACAGAAGTAAGGTCTCTCCTACCATGTGGTGCCTGGAGATCAGACTTAGGTCATCGTGCTTGACAGCCAGTGCCTTCAATGTCCCAGATGTCTCACTGACTCGATGAGGTTTCTGTTTTCCCCCAACCCATTTTGCCACCATCCTGTTGCCTCATGGATGGAACTGTGTTTATCTTGGATTTCTTTTCTGTGTCTGCGTTGACTATCTGTCTTCTGCTCCGCACTCTTCAGATAGCTTATCCTTACCTTGGTGAATTTCTAAAGCTCTTTCTTTTTATCTCTGGAAAACTATTTGTTTCTAATTACAGTTCTTCAGCTGCAGAAGGCATTGTCCGTTACCTGCAGGCACACACCCACCACAATGTTTTCTCACTCTTTATATCACTTTTGGTTGCTTTTGATCCACTTCTCTGAGGAGAAAGCCCTAACTTATATAGCTACCAGCAACTTTATTTTCCTTTTAAAAATTATTTCACATTTTAAATCATAAGATGAATTATCTATTTTATTTTGGATAGAATTGCAGATGATATAATTCTAGAAGATTTCATATTTCCATTAGTCATTTATTTTCTTCAACATTAATTTTCTAACAATGCAGCAATTTCATTTATCCTTTTATACAAGTCAATAGACATTGATTCATTTTAGAACAACCAGTGATGTAGGAACTTTTTGTTTACTTCATTCAGAATCTGAACAAAACAAGAGTTAGAGAGTTTGGCCCGCAAGATGCTTCAATATGCTTCTGTGGAGCTTGATGAAATGAGTTTAATTACTGGGTCTCACAAGGTTGAAAGAGAAAACGGACTCTTTCAATTTGAACTCTGACCTCTGCATGTATGCACTCACTCCAATAAATAAATAAATTTTAAAAGGAAAAGTTAATTTATCTCATGATATTTCAGAATCTGACCAAGTGAACAATATTTTAGACATATACATATACGCAAATACTAATATATGTATACATTTCTAGATGTAGAAAAATTCTAGATGTAAACAGAACCTTTTGATATTTAAGCATTTCATTTAGAAGCTTATATATGTACACCAAACTATTACCTAGCTTGTTTATAATCCTAAGGCAAATGAATTACCATAATGGCTGTTGACATATGCCTATGTTCAGAATAAAAATCACATTCTGATGATATTGCCAGAAGTCTTCATTATACCTAAATCTTGTACTATAATGGTATTCAACCAAAGTTGTTGAGCCAAGTTTAGAAACACATAATTTCATTTTTCACACTAAATGTCACATCTCCCTGATTTAGCACTCTGTTGTCTCATCACACAACACAGAATAATATCTCCCCTGCTAGGTTAATGTTATTTATTTAGCCTTGTATTGTATGTACTCAATAAATGTTTTTGACATTGCATTCGTTATGTGTCTGCATTGTAATTTTCTTGATAAAATTAGTATATATTGTTTTCTTTGTTTGCAATATATAATCACCAATATTTTACAAAAGTATTATCTAAGGAATAAAGACATGGGAAAAATCAAGGGATTCCCTCTTAGAAATACAGATTTTTGATGCTTAGTTCAGGTTTATAAATTCAAAATATTCTACATAAGAGGTACTGAAACATTTATTTAAGAAAATAATTTAGTGTGTTTTTATGTAAATTAGATGTAGAAAGACACTGCCAAAAGTGTACCTTTTTAACTGAACAAAAAACCAATATTATTATAGTATTGTTATGTTTATGTGTTTGTTGACTGATACAATAACCATGAAAATGTATCTTGTTTTTTGCCAAATTAATCAGAAAATTTCCAGGGAGAAGAAGATGATGAACAATAACCAGCTATAGACTGTTAGAATCTCCAAGAAAGAAAATATGAAGAAACTGGAAATTAGGCATCCTATGAAGTGGGTGATGATGCAGAGACTGAGTCCAATAACAAAGAGAAGTAGGAAAGTTTAGGAAGTAGAACAGAAGCAAGAGACTTCTTAGCCCACACAGTTAGTCCTCAGCTCCAAGTGCTGGGTTAAAGAACTGTAGTGGGTTTCCTTCACTGCTTACAACAAAGAGACAGCCACAGAAGCATCACTGGGAAACACCAGCTAAAGGACAGTATATGTCAACTTGTCTTACTGGGCGCTGAGCGAAAATGCAACCTGTACACACCTGGGAACTGCTTCTAGTACATGATGCACAGTAAGTGTTAACAAACACATGATAATGGAATTGCTTTTTTTGTAGTCTGTCTACTATAAAAGAGTAAAAGTGGAAATCAAAAGTAAGAGAAGCAACAGCAAACATACAAATTCAAAGAAATTGCAAATGAAAAGGCCATTGAAGAAATCAGGTTGGAAATTGAAGAATCCCTACAATTACACAAAAATGAAGAAACAGTACACTAGAACATATGAGATAAAATGAAAACAGTTCTAGCAAAAAAATAAAATTATAAGCTAATCTCCCTGGTGAATACAATGTAGAAGTTCTTAAGGAAATACTGGCAGAATGTGTTCAACAACTCATTAACATATCACTCACCATGATCAAGTTGACTTCAAATCAGAAGTGGCCCAATATATAAAATACAGTACAATACAGTATATAAATGGAATTAATGGAGAAGAACTATATAATTACCTCACAAGATGCAGATTAGATCTTTGACAAATATCACTTCTTTTCATATCCTTGAAAATATTAGGAAGAGAAGGAAGACACTCAACCTAAAAATGGCAATAAATGGATTTTTTAGCCAGCATTATAATAAATAGAGAAAAACTCAAATCATTTCAATGAAAATCAGGAATGAGAAAGGGTTGCCATATTCTCCACTGTCCCATTCAATAAAATTCTTAAAGTTTTAGTTAACAATTAGACATAAGAAACAAAAAGGAATAAAAACTAGAAATCAAAAAGCCGTATTATCCCTCTCTATAGATGATGGGGTCATATACGTAAGAGATGTTAATGGATCCACCATAAAATCCTTAGAACCGAAGAACTCATTCAGCAAAGTATCAGGTAACAAATCTTACATACAAAAGTCAGAATTGGTAGCTTTCATATATACAAATGATGGACACACTAAGAAGGAAATTAGGAAAAATAGTCTCATGCACAATAATTTATAAGAAATAATAAGGGCAAGAGAGATGGCTCAGCCATTAAAGACTAGGCTCATAACCAAAATTAAAAGAGAAATTATAAAAGTATAAAATAAAACCCCAATGCCCAATCTTAGTCAGAGAAGTGAGCAATTTCCACAATAAAAGATAATATTAAAGAATAATAGTTATTGAAACCTAGAAGGTAGGAAGACAAGCCTTGCTATAAGTGGACAAAATTAACAGCATGAGGTTATCTGTGTTGGCAAATGTCAACTACAGATTCAACATACTCTTCATCAAAATTAAAATTACATTAGTCACAGAAAATAATCTTAAAATGTACATGGAAGAGGAAGAAAAAAATAACTATCATCCACCATCATCCCTGTTGAAAGAGCCTAAACAACCCTGAGCAAAACCAACAATGTTGAAAGTAAACAGCTCCATACTTTAGGTTATACTGTAGAACCATAATATCCAAAAGAGCATAGAACAAAAGCAAACATGTAGAAAAGCAAATATCGAGGTAGGGAAGGATTAGAAAAAAAGCAAAATAAAACAGTATCAAAACCACAACTTTGAGTTCAGATAGTATCTTTAAAAATGGTCCTGGGAAAATTCAGTACCAACAATAAAAGAACAAAAATAGAACCTTATCCTTCAGCTTGCGCATGCATTAACTCAAAATGGATCCAGTATTTTCATGTAAGACATGGAACCCTGAAGCTGCTAAAGGAGCACCTTTGTAAACCACTTCAAGATAAAGGCATAGGCAAAGACTTTCTGAAAAGATTACATATAGCACAGCAAGCAATGCTAATTGTTGAGAAATGGAGCTATATAGAAATAAAAAATTCTACACAGGAAAAAAATGCAATCCACCATATAAATATACATGCTAGAAATGGCAGAAAAACTTTGCTATTTTTGTATTTGCTAGAGGATTCATAGCAAAAATCTGTAAAGAGCTTAAAAAGTAAATACATAAAACTAAACAGTCTGTTTCATAAATGAATAATGAAATAAACAGACTGTTCTCAAGGGAAGAAATAAAAATAGCCAATAATCATATGAAAAGTATTTAACATCCACACACATAAGGGAATTTCAAATTAAAATCACACTGAGATCCCTTTTCATCACTGTCAGATTATTATTATCAAGTAAATAACAATGACAACCAAGACAATGCTGGTGAGGATTTGGGTGTTTGGAGGAGAAGGAACCCACATATACCACTGGTAGCAATCCAAAAGAGTATAATTGTTCTGGCAATCAGTGTAGATAGGCCCACTGCTTTTACCCTGTGCTTGAATCTGCATGTTATAATACTGACCTGTTAGGTAAGGTGTGCCCACTTTGTAAGAGTAACGTGGTGGTTATATGGTAATAACCACTTTATGATCATATTTGCAAACTGTTGTGCAAATGGATTCCATCATTAACACTGTAAATCTTGTCTAAAGCCCATGGTTTAGGGCAAGTGTCAGGCTCCGGGGCAGCATGTACTATTATTATTTTACTAAATGGTCATGCTGTTTAACAGCCTTCTAAATGTCCATACCTTAGACTTCAGCTATTAACAGTGGACAATAGTCAGGTCAGAAACTCACAGGCAGTCAAAGTATTTGTTGTACCCAAGTTGCAACCCCCAGAGAGACCATCAGGATCCAGTCAAGTCCAGATGCAAAAGCAGGGTTAATTCAGTGTACTATTCAGCCAGCTGGGGTCTCGTCTACTACGCGATGCAGCTCAGTAGGGAAGAGACCTCCTCATCATTTGGGGTTGACATTATATAGGCAAAAACTGCAAGCCAGGTTCATTTTGTGTCAAGGCAGTTGGTCTTACATAACAGCAGGTGTGTCTTATCTCTAATAAACCCCCTCCCCAAAGTGGGGCACCCTCTCCCCAATGCTCCAAAGCAGTAGACTTTTTCTGCTCCCTGATAGACCACAGAGCTAGGTGTTAAGTGGTGGCCTACTGCCAGAATGCCAGGAGCACTTTGTGGTTTGCGCTTTGAGCTCAGTGTCTTAGTTAGACATCCTGTTTTCAACCAGCCCTAGACATCTTGCCTTTGAAACCAGTGTCCTAATGAGCTACTAAGCAAGCAAAAAGTTCCTTAAAATTTACCATGTCCTTACAGTATTGTGAAATGACTATGATGCCTGGACCCTAAAGGGAACATCATTATCACACATTTCTTCCCCATTGTCTTGTCAAGACGTAGAGAATGATGAGGAAGAGAAAGAAGAAAGAATGAGGAAACTACAAGGAAGTGAGACATTCAGAATATGGTCCCCCGGCCTGAAACGGCTACAGCAAGCATAAACTTACAGCGTCTGTGGTTATCTGTACATGATCCAAACAAGATCAGTCTAGCCAAAATTCGACTGTGGATGAGAGGCATCATGATGTCTCATGTCTAGTTGAGGACCTACTGGCAGCTGATAGCTGCTGGAGCGGGAGATTAACCTTTAGGAATGTGGCCACTGGTATGTTGCCCATGCTCAAGTAGATGGTTCCAGTCTTATGCAGATATGGTCAGGACAATTTGGACACAGTCTGTTATGAGAAAAAAAAGGGTGGAGATGAAGTTAGGAGAAGAATGTATTGAGGAGGGATGGAGGAGTTAGATGGGGAATGAATAACATTATACTTCGTTGATCCAATCATATATATATATATACATACATATATATATATATATATATATATATATATACATGGATTATCAAAGTACAAATTTTTATGAGAAATCAGTACAAAGATTGAAGGGTAGGGTAGCAGGTCCCAATCCACTCTAGGGTTTGAAAACATGCCAAAACCTACCAATCCCTGATCTTGAAGTCCTACCAATCTCTGGGTTTGAAATTCCACCAATCCCCACCCTGGAAATCTCTACCCTGGAAAACTACTAACCTAAGAATTTATATACAAGACTGACTCGTGCTCAGTTTACTGCGGCTTCTTACTTGAGTAGAGGCAGCCACTGTCTTGTGTATTTCTAAATAAATCTCTTGTGTGAGGTTTGTTGTGCAGTGTGATTTGGGGTATTCCTTGACTCCTGACTGCCAGGATACCTGTAGCCCTAGAGCTGCGACTCTTGCATGGGGGACACTATTCCTCTCAGAGCTACAGCACTTTAACTGGGGAAGCCTTTCCCATAAAGTTGTAACACAGGAAACCTTCAGAAAGCTGAACTAATTCCATGGCATCAAGCTATATTGCTCCTGAAATACCCAAATCAGACTAGGTTGATACAGTACAAAGAAACTCACATGTCTAACATCATTGTGACACTATTCCTAATAGTCAAGAAATAGGAGCAGCATGTGTGTCCATTCACAGATCAAATGATAAAGAAAATGTAGTGTTCTATACACATGGAGGACATTATTATCATTGTGTAGCAGTATCCTCTGAGGTTAAAATCTTCCATCTCAGGGAGAAACTTCTTACGATACAGAGTATAATGGGAAATAGCAGGATGTTTTAGTAAGAGTGGAAACAAACCACCTGCAGGGAGGCTCCCTTAAGAAAAGTAGTAAACAACTCTAAGCAGCTTCAGAAATTCCCTGATAATGACCAGAATCATTAGGCCCCTCCCTTCTCAAGAGAGCATAAGAGGAAAATACTGCTTACAGTATTTTCTGTCAGACCCACCTAGCCACCCGGGAGAAGCACATCAAACTCAGTGGGCATGGAAGAAGCAAAGACTGACAGAAATGACTAGAAGAAACAAAAGCTAGCCAAGTTACCCAGAAGAGGGCCAGCCCAATGGAGCTACTGGGAAAGGACTTCTTCACCCTGTGTTCTGCCTGTAAACTGTACAATGTGGTTCAGGTTTCTAGTTTCTGAGAGCTATCACCCATTCTGTTGTGGGTTTTGTTGATGCTGTGGGTTTTGTTTCTGCTCCTGTAAGTAACCCCTCTCTCATATTCTTGGAAGTAACTGCAATAAAACTCAAATTGGTCTTTGGTGGTATCCCTAGTTTTGTCTGTTGATGGCCTTCTGGGATGAGTAGGATATTTTGTTTTATTTGTTTGTGTGTGTGTGTGTGTGTGTGTGTGTGTGTGCGTGTGTCTGTTTTGCATCTACCGAGAAAACGTCTGCTATGCAATATTAAGTAATAAAACCAACCTTAGAAAGAAAACTTTCTTCTTTTCTCTCATACATGGAGCCTAGAGTTTTAGACACATATGCAAAAGTCACATACGTGAAAGTAAAATAAGACCAGGGGAGAAGAAGACACATCATCAAACTTTAACTTCAAATATGCAATCCCATTCTAGTTTTGAATATTAGTTTTATAAATTCAGATGTGGAAAGAGGTGATTTAAGGACATTGAACTGGTACAAGGCAAATGGGTTTTAAGTAGCTGCTAGAAAACGCCATATGAATTGATAATATGAAATGGCTGCCAGAACGGAGAACTTGTTTTTACCTTAGCCACAATGCTTTAGTAAAATCAGTTAGAAAAAAAATCACCATAATAACATAATGACATCCTCATTGCACAATTTTAATTGCTTACCAGTTCCTTGCAGGCTTTGGCTACATACATGCATCATCATTCAAACTGCCTAATTGTAACATGCACAAGATTATTCAGACGTAGTTTTTCTATCTGATACTCTATCATAAAGTGTGGCGTTTGGCTTTGCTAAATATAGTAAAATGCTTACAGCAAGAAAAATAGTATCCAGACTTTGTTTCATACATGCCTCTGGCGTACAAGGACACATCTGGAGATGAGATTCCAAACAACATGGAGTTTAAAATGATATGTTCTGCCAGGAAGAGAAGCTGCTTTAGAAAACATGAGAGCTGTTTTTCTGTGCTTGAGGGATTATTTTGTGGGAGTCTGTAGTATCGTTCCAATTTTTCATTGTTTGTTTCTAGAGATTCCAATGAGATATATTGGAATCCATTTCAGGAATCCTTCACCAGTGCTCTTATTTCAGACCTTGGTTTCAGTTGAGGATTAAGTGAGGAAGGTCGAACATATTGTCTTTCCTAGAAAATTCTATGGATGTCTAGAGAAGCTACCATTCAAATACCATGTCAGTTCCTTTTAAACTGACAAGGCAAATTTCCAAATATTCTCAATTTTTTCCTATTATATTCTATGTTGTTGTTGCAGACTGCTTTATACACGGTATTTGCAGTACATATGTGTGGGCCCATATTTCTTTATGGTATAGCAGCCAGGCTCTGAAGCCATTGGGCCTATGGAAATGATCACATAGCCCTGCAGACAGCCTGTCTCTGCCTGACAAAGGTCAGGAGGTTGGCTGCTCCCTTTCTTTGTAATTTAGAGGATGCCTTATAGAGATGCTAATTCAGGCCTACCTGACAGCTAGCATACTCAGCAGATAGGTAGATGCCAACCTGACAAAAGGCCATTCACCTGGTTAGCTAGGAGACAGTATGATGATGTATTTTCCCGCCCAGTTTATGTATTGGTATAAAATGTTTGGAGAATAAACGTGGGGATCTGATGGAGAGATCTTCAGGAGGAAGATGCCTGAGGTGCCCTTTTCCATAATAATGGTGTAAGTTGTGTCTGGTTATTCCTTGCGCCTCCGTACCAGTCCAGTTAGGGAAAATAGATATCTGTGGGCTTCAACACTGTAGTATGTGGGGCTGGCTTGTTGGGGTATGTGTCCTGCCCAGTACCCCACAACAGGCAGGCCCCAAAGAAAATCATGCACAAGACTCCATAAGATTATAAACTGATTGGCTCATTAGGTCAGGCTTCTTGTTAACTCTTATAACTTATATTAACCCATTATTCTCATCTATGTTAGCCATAATGGCTCCGTACCTTTCTCAGCTGGGCAAGTTACATGCTGCCTCTTCAGTGGTCTGCGCAGGAGTGCTGCTGAGGAACTTCTCTGCTTCCCAGAATTCTCCTGTTCTCATTGCATCACTTCTACTTCCTGTCTGGTTTTCCCGCCTATACTGCCTGCCTGGCCAATCAGCGTTTTATTAAAATATGATTGACAGAATACAGACAATTCTCCCGCACCACAACACATATGTTTGTGCATTTTACTAAGTGCCTTCTATTGGCAATAATGACCTTTTAGAAGTGTTCACATACATCCACAAAAAGCATGTGTCAAAAACTCAAAAGGAAATGTAGGACAAATTTACTCAAGTCAGAATTAGTGCTAACTTGTAAGAATACTTTTAATGGGATTCATAGAATAAACATATTAGTGCATCGATTTAGTAACAGAAAAATGAATTGTCAATTTGATTATTAGTAACAAAAGATATTTATTGTCCTCTCTTAATCAGAGAAAGCAAAGAATGACATTGACTCCACTTACTAATGAGCACAGAGTCCCCACATTACTCCTGGACACAGACATGTTCAAGAAAGAATCAATAGAGATGTGATGGTGATTTATCTGACTGTTGACTTTCATTAGGAACAAAGACCTTTATGAAGGCCTCTCCATATGTTCCTGTAGAAGTCTGATTTGTACTGAGTACTGTGGCCACCCGAAAGTAGGAGATTCTGGAAGAGGGGGCATGGACAGCAGTTTGTACCAGATCTCAGAAGAGACCCTCCTGGCTAAATGGATAGAAGAGCTCTTCAGCATTTCAAAATATGGTATGTCCTATTGATCAAAAGTTAGTTATTCTTCCCAACCTTTTTGAGTCTATTAGTATACACAAAGTATAGACTTCCTAGAGGGTGTTTGGGATAGTGTGAAGGCTAACATCTTATGGAGAGTCATTTACAATTCAAGGCAGGAACTTTGAACATCCAAATACATATAGAAATAAAGTAAAGGAAGTAAATATGTGTCAGGGAAGCAGTATTGTCTGTCACGTGGCTCCTTCAGATTATAATCAAAATATATAATTCGATATGAAAGCACTTAGGCAATTTAAATAAATTTCATATTGATTGACTACTTAGCATAAGTGAGATTATAAGTGAGGTTATATCCTCAAAAGAGATACCACTAATCCAAAGGGAGATATTTTGAGGATTAAAATGTAGCATGATAGTAGAAATTATTAATTATTTAGGGCAGACTGGAAATTCGTAACCTGAATACATAGAAAAAATGAACTGAAAGTCTACTGAGAAATATACTTAATCTTTAAAATACTAAATACAAAGGGCTTAAGTATACAATGGAAGAGATTACATATATACATAAATATACATATATATACATACATATATACATATACATGCACATAGATGGGTAGAGATTTAGATTTTACTGGGATGCAGTCACATTGTACAATAAAAGTTACAAACATTGTGTATGATAAGGAAATTTAAATATGCATCTTAATAAAAGCAAGTAGGTGGTGAAGAGCAGCAAGCAAAATAACCCACTAAAAGATGTATGAAATGCATACTTTTCTAAATCTGAAGAAATCCCAGAGGTTTAATAGTATCTTTAGAGAGTCAAGCACATTTAGGAGACAATCCCCAGGCAACAAAGCCATTGTATAGCTTGTTTCTAATGTGATGAAAAACATATATCTATTTCACTGTTGACAGATCCACATATGCACACAATCAAACCACATGCTTAGGAGATTGTCATAAATCTTAATTACACCTAACTCCCATATTGTAACATTTAGGAAATAGTTGACTGTTACTTATTATATTCTGTGACTGCATTTGACAAATGTTTGTTGAGATAAGCTTTATGTACATATATCTCTTTAAACTTACTCTCATATATTACTATTCTTTCTCATGTGTTGTCTTCTAATATAATATAGACTCAAATATTTACTCTTAGATTGTCCTGTTTTGTTTCTCTATGTGTGTTTTATTCTCAACACATACTATTGACATTGTACTTCTTACATGCTTGTTTCATAATTCTTTGCCTTGTGTCTTTTCTGTGTAGTAGAAAACTGCTAATGATTTTGACAAGCTTGGTCTAAGAAACAACTTTGCAGGAAAAACCTAGAGAAGCAGACACAGCTCACCCAAGAATATTTCTGTTTCTTAATTCAGACTCACTGAACCAAAATGTTCTGTGATTTCCAGCATGAATCCTTTTCTCTTGACTGGGTCTTAAGTCCAATGAGGGAGGTGAGGTCACCACAACATGAGAGACACTGTTTTACACTTGAGGTATCTTGACTTGCTGGTCATTATCGTAGTTTATAGGTGTTACAGCTGGGTAGACTATTAATTGATTCTCTCCCTTGGTAACGTGTATAGTGCTTCTTGATACTATGAAAGGTGGTCTGTCGAATTTCAAGTAAGATCCAGCTGGAATTGCCCAAGTCCTGTGTTCTAAATGTGCAGTGTATTTAACAGTAGGGACTTATATTCCACATCTGACAACCAAGAGAGAACACCAAGGGCAGTACCAGTAGACTATATTGCTTTAATTGGCTACTCAGTATACAGGGTCAGCCCTGAAATATACATACACAATGGTCTCATCAGGTTGTAGTTATGTATTTGTGCATATGTGTGTGTTGTTATATTTATATAACAATATTGATAAAGGAAAAACAAGCTACCAGTTTTGAGAATGAAGGCTTTGAGAGAAGATGGAGGTAGCAAGGCGGGTTCATATACACTTTTATAACTATTTGCCTGTAATATTGAGCACAGTTTCACAGGTAAGAATGCAGAGTAGTATTTCTAATTTGTACTCCACATCTTTCTAGAAAGCTCTTGAAGACATTAAACTATCAAATCAATATTTCTGCTGGTCCGATATCTTTTCTGAGACTGTCTTTTCCCGAAGAATGTTTTATTTTAAACTGCTTGAGTTACGATGGTCAGCTTCTGTGAAGGGAGAACTCAAAGCTTTAAAATTGATGCACTTTCTTTGTGGTGCTTCCTTGAATTTTCTGCACTTTGGTCTCCTACCAGTGTGGCAGCCATCACTCAGTGAACACTGTATAAAAGTGTAAAACAAGACTGGTTTCTTGTCTTCCCTCTCGTCTATTCCATCTCTTTTCAAAGGAATCAACTGCTAAGGATTAATGTTTATGTTTAGAAATTGAAATAGAAAAGCAGAATTCTTTGTATTACTTCTAGTCATCATTACATATTTAACAACACACAAACTTTTTTCCTCAAATTGACATTTTAAAAACAAGATTACTTATTTTAGCTTGAATGAATTCTGTTGAAACTATACACCATATCTAAAAAACTAAATGTTGAAAGGTTGAATTAGAGAAAGTAATGATAGAATTTGTTTCATAATTTATGGAAGTTTTACATGCAAATCAAAGATGAGCAAAGTTTACATACAAATCAAAGAGGAGACAGATATTTTAAATGAACCAGAATAAACCTTTCTATTAAAAACACTTGGCATGTGGCAGTAGCGAATGATAAGAAGGAGCTAAAATGGAAATGGTATCTCTTTTATTACCATAGCTAAAGCCCAGAGGTGCAATATTCAAGGCTATTCTGCAAAATGACCACTTTTAGTATTTTTGGTCAGCTATTCCCAATGTCTTCACTTCAGCAGAGATTGCAGCATTCAAATGGAAGAGTGGGGTCTAAATTCAAAGGCTGCAGTGAAAATGCCAGAAGGGCCCACCTTTTTTTTTTTTTATGTTACAGAAAGCCACATTCAATGATCTTAAAGCTTAAATCTCATTGGCCAAAGTACAATATGTGTTTACCTTAATAGCACATTTAGGGATTCCTAAAAGCTTCTAATATTATGTGTGTGTTGGTGTGTGTATGTCTGTGTGTGTGCTGCCTCTATACTGATTTCCACAATAGCTGGGCCAATTCATATTTCTACCAAACGCATAGTGGTGAAAGTCAATAAGAAGATGAATTATTTCGGGCTTTAGAACAGAGAACAACTTTGCAAAAGTTTGCTTCAGTGGGAAGAAGAGAGATGAAATTGGAGATGTAAACTATCAATCATTTGCTGCAACAGTGAAAGAACGGATTCTGTTCAGAATGGATATGCATACCATTAAAAGGATGATTCTCATGGTTCACTTGCTTTGAATCTTAAGAAGTTCCACTGGTATTTATGTTCCTTCCAGTGATTATCTGCCCTCAGAATTTCTCTAGTTAAATTCAGCTGACACCAAAGCAAGAGTTGATGGAATAGATGTAGTGTGTACAACCTGAGTGTTATATGTTGCTTATATCTATTAATTTGCCTAACTATCTGTCTATTTTTAAAACTTGACGAAAGCTAGAGTGGCCTGGGATGAAGGACCTCAGTGTTTTCATCAGATTGCCTATAAGCAAGTCTGCAGTGCATTTTCTTGATTAATGATTGGCATAGAAGCGCCAAGCTCATTAGGAACCACCTCTGGCTAGGTGGTCTTATTCTATATAAGAAAGCAGGCTGAGTAAGCCATGAGGAGCAACTCAGTATGTAGCATTCCAACATGGCTTCTCCATCAGTTTCTGATGCCGGGTTTTGGCCTTGAGTTCCAATCCTGATTTCTCTTGATGATGGAGTATGACCTGAGCGTTGCCAAATAAAACAAGCCTACTACCTCTCAAGGTGGTTTGCCATGGCATTTTATCACAGCAATATAAACTCCAACTAAGCCTTTACCCTACCTGAATACTGAGTCATTTGGAATGTTGCTGTATCAGTAAACTCTAGGTATTCATGGTAGTTATGACTATATTTTTGTCACCAGTGTAGTGATCAAAGTCTTGTCTCTTTGCTTTCCAATAGGTATCATGAGTGTGAGCAGGTAAATCACCCTTTAAGTTTGTTTTTATATTGTTGTGATAAATTACCATGATCAAGGTAACTTGTAAAAGGAAGAATTTCTTTGGATTACACAGATAAGAATCTGTCATTGTGGGAGAGCATGACAGTGACTAGCAGGCACAGTGGCTATAACAGGAAGTTGAGAGTAAGCTAGAAGATATGCTAAAAATTTTAAATCTCTAATATTCCCTTCTCCAGAGATAGAGAGAAGACTGCACCTACTAAATCTCAAACAGTGCCACCAACTGGGGACCAAATATTCAAACACCTCTACCACTGTGGGACTTTGCTATTTAGACCAACCACTTTTTGTCCTTTTCTGTGTTTCTCTTTAACAAAGAAAATTGAGCTCTGTAGTCTTCCTAAGCCAATGGTTGCAGATGTAGAATCAAATTTGGAAATAAGTCATTGGAAAACATAATCTCAATAGTGGACTCTTTCCATCTGTCATCATGTGCCATTCATCAGTTCAGTATATAAACTAGGATCTTCTAAAGCCTGGTCCAAAGAGAGCCTTTATTCTCCAGAGGGATGTCTAGGTACGTTTACAGACTTAAATTTCTAGGGTAGATGAAAGGGAATTGTAACTTCAGGGCCAGCAGTTCTTGTCATTTGTTCTCAGTGGATGAACACAGAACAAGGCCCAGAGGCTCAGGGGTTGATAAGGAAGGAGATTTGATGGTGAAAGGGAAACATAAAACAGTAGTCAGTACAGAGAGACTTAAATTTCTTAAAGAAATTTACTGAGGAAAGTTTCCTCAACATAATATATATTTGTATATCTCTGGACCAAGGTATACTCATGTTTTTATGACCACTGCTCAGATACCTGATCATTTTTGAAAACAGCAATTCTATTTATCTAGTTCCTTGTTGGTCCCCTACAACTCAGATTTATTCCTTCTAATCACCTCAGATCTGAATCTATGAAACCAATGCCTTTCCTATCTTTATAAAGTTCTACATGTGTGTTTGTATGTTTTAACAAAGTATCTGGAATGTTTCTTTTTCTGAATGTATATCATTAATTCTTAGTCTATCTTGCAATTTCTGAAGAGCTCACCTTCCACATATGTCAAGATATTAGTTTGTGTGCTTGTCAAATTTAGTCCCCTACTATTCAGATTACATCTAAAACTCTTCCTAATTGAAGTCTACACTGAATTTCAATGCACCATTTACTTTGGTTTTAGTATTATTCAATAAAAGTGGATTCTTGTTATGTAGTAGAGCTCATACAAAATGCTGTGAGTTTTGTAGTGAATGAATTATTTCAGCATCAAATTCTTCCAGGAGCAAGGCTATATTATAGGCACTTTCCCCAAGTATGACTTACATATGCTCACCTATCTCTTCCTAATGCTTTCTTTCTCCCCATCCCACATCTAAAGAAGGAAAGTAGTCTGATTATATAAGATCAGAGATACTTTTCAAATGTGATTGCTACTGGGTCTTCCTACCGTTTGAAATAGCTGGTCTTTGCTTCTAAATGAGAAGTTCTGGCCCAGCATTTCCCAGTGACACTCCTTTCTTCATACCATGTTGGAGAATAGATAAGCGAGTCACTTCTTAAATTTCAGCGGTTTTTCTCTTAATCTCATACTGTGTTGAGGTAAATGAAAAGACTCAAACTACATTGTTTCCTTCTCATTAAGTGCCCCACCACAGACTCATATTTCTAACATTTAAAATGTGAAACTCTTAATGTGAGTGCATTATTTAAGGGATGTCTTTCAAACTTAAAGACAAAATCAGAGGCTTCAATTTACCACCCACTGGGGACTCTAAGACGAAGAATATAGCAGACTTTATCTTATGTATATATCTCTATATTCCTCTGTTTGCTCTTAAGATGCTACTTGACATCCATATATTAAGAGACTCAAGGTTGTTTGGAAAATTGTTAGGACATTTTCAAAATTCTCTACTTTGGGGACTAGAGAGCACTTACTGCTCTTTCTGAGGCCCCAGGTTGGGTACTCATGACCACATGGCAGTTCATAATCACCCGTAATTCCAGTTCCACTGCCTTCTTCTGACATCCACAAGCCTTGCATGCCAGTAGCACACAGAACTTGCTCAAGCATATACCCAAGGATTTAAAAATTTTAAAGAAAAAAATTAAAAATATTTTTCACATACCCTAGAGTGTTTAATTAGACACTAGTCGTCAGCTAAAAGTCTATATCCATGTGAGATTTGTCATCTGAGGACAGAGTTCCAGGCTTTCCTATGCTTACGCAAAGAAGTGCACTTTTCAAGAGATAATGAAAGAACTGTCATAAAAACAAAACAGAACAAAGAAACCCATAAAACCATGTCAAACTTTTCTGATGTTTACAGTTTCTAAGGTTAGTAGTTAAGTTAAGTGGTTAGAAACTGTAACTTATGCTATCTTAAAATATTTTCATCTTATTTTAGAGATGGGGAAGTCAATGCTCTGAGAAACTGAAGAGGTTATGTTACTAGGGCATTGAAGTTTCAGACTGGAGATTAAAACAGATTTGTTGCCAACTTTAGAGACATCTGTTGGCTGAGTATCACAGCCTCATAGCTAGTGAAAGGACACTGGGGAGTCATAGTATTCATTCTCCTTAGTCAGGATCATCTCATGTGACTTAACATCCGTTCTGGATCTGACAGCAATTCATATGCTCTTCATCATGAGACATTCTGGTCTACGACTGTCATGCAAGCAGAGTCAACTGAAAACCTTGTCCTAAGTAATGTGTCTCTTTTATCATGTTTATTTACAGAAAAAGCACTTGGAGAGAGATGAAAGACAGAAGAAGAAAGGCAAGGAATCAAGAACTTCAAAGGATACAAGTCAGGGATATATGAAGAGAAATTATATTTTAGCTTTGTATTAAGAAAATTTATACTATTTTGTAATAATTATACTATTAATGTCAGTGAGCATGTCTTTTGTCAGCGTTGTTCTGCATGTGAGGTGTCTAAAGCTTAGTCTGCACACTGGGCAATTTCTTATGACTTGTTTAAAATTTGATTTCTGTAACTATTGCAGTAGGGAATGCCGATCCCTGACTAATCAATAATAAAACTAGTCCCCTATTATGGAAATCAGTGTGGCAATTCTTCAGAAAATGTAAAAAAACATTTAATCCAAATAAATGTTTACATGAAAGATGCTCAGTGAATGAATCACAGAGAGACCTTCATATTCTGTCCACTAAAGCACAATTCACAATGTCTAACTAGCAAAGTTATGGAGCCAGCATAGAGGTTTATCAGGAGAGGGATGGAAAATGTGAAACACATAGACACACACAGACACACAGACATACCCAGAAATAAACAAATACTGACAGACAGGCATAGACACAGATACAACACAAAGACACACAGAGACACATATACAGACATACATACACTGACACACAAACATACACAGACATACATACACTGACACACAAACATACACATACATAGAGGAATATTTCAGTCATAAAGAAGAACAAAGTTCCATCATTAAGAAAAGGGAGCTAATTGTAGATAATCATATTAAGCAAATTAAGACAATCTCATAAAGCCAATTATTGTACATTTCCTTTTATTTATGGATTACAGATTTTATATAGACATATAAACTTATATTCAAACATATGACATGAAAGTAGAAATTAAACTGTCCAAGACAATAAAGAGACATAATAAAAGGAAGGTAGTGAAGTATTTTGATAGTATGTACAAAGCATATAATATATTTTATAATGTAATTATAACATAATTAAAATAATAAATTCACTTAAAACTTAGTCTAGGTGCTGGGAGGATGGCTGATTGGTTAAGAGTACTTGCTGTTCTTGTTGAAGAACCAAGTTTTGTTCCCAGCACTCAAATTGGCTGGTTCACATCTGCCTGTAAGTTCTGTACTAGAGGATATGATGCTCTCTTCTGTCATTCAGAGGCATTGAATGCCTAGGGTGCACATACAGACAAGCAAACACAGACGCACCGACAGAGAGACAGACAGACAGACAGACAGACAGACAGACAGACAGACAGACACACACACACACACACACACACACACACACACACAAAGATTATAAAAATAGAAAAGCAGTCTGCAGCATGCCTTCAGTTATGAAGACTTAATCACTATTGGTACGGTAACATCAGCAGTTCATGTCAGTAGCTAGGAGAAGCTCATAAAGTCCAAGCACTGCTCTTTTTTGTCGCCAAAAACATTGCTAATTTTAACCAGTTAAACTTCTTTTTATCTGGGCGATTCTTTTTTTGTTTGTTTGTTTCATAAAGGGAAGAATTTATTTGGGGGCTTGTCTATAGTTTTCAGGGACTTAGTCCATTGTCATCATGACAGGAAGCATGGCAGTTAGCTAGCTACATCCTGATTCTCTGATCTGTATCAGAGATCTGCTGAGAGAGGCAGAGACAGACTGGGCCTGGAATGGGATTTTGAAACTTCAAAGCCCATCCTCGAGGACACTTTTCCTCTAACAAGGCCACACCAACTCCAATAAAGCCACACCTTCTAATTCCTTTATTCTTTCAAATAGTTCTGCACCATGATGAAAAGCATTCACATACAGGAGCCGATGGGAGCTATTCTTATTCAAACCACCACACAATGATGCCGTCTCTGGCAGATTCTGAGAACCAAGGGAGTTGATTAAAATCAAATCTCAGACTATGGATGGGAAGGATAGAGACAGGAAGAGCACAGCTAAGACCGACTGCACGTCATATCTGAGTTGATAGTAGCTGGGTTAACAGAACCCTGCTTTTAGAGGTCACAGTTTTGTGAGTAGGTAGATACGCTGTAACTTTAGAGGACCAGTATGCCAAAGCATCCTTAACCTAGACAGGAGGATGGGAGGCTGAGGATCAGGAAAGTTCCAAATTAAGGAACAAATAGAACAAAACCTGATGGATGGAAAAATAAAGGGAGCGTTCTAGCTAGTAGTGGAAACAGATGACTAGAGGCCTAGAATTTTGTTTTTGAACGTGTTTTTTTTATTTTGTTTTTTATGTGTATGAGTATTTTGCCTTCATGCATGTCTGTGCATGCCTAGTGTCACTAACGACTAGAAGACAGCATCACATATGCAGACGCTGCAAAGTGAACCTGAGTCCTGTAGAAGAACAGCCAGTGCTTTGAACTATTGAGCCATCTTTCCAGCTCCAGTGGTTTATTTTTATTTATTTTTTTCATTTTGCATACTTGTCCTATTTTCCCCTCCCTCCCCTTCTCAATCCCACCCATTATCCCATCCCCATCCACTCCATAGAGGAGTCATGGCCGCCCTTGGTGAGTCAACAAAGTCTGGTATATCAGGAACAAACCACTCTGCCCTGTATCAAGGCTGAACAAGGTATCCCACCATAGGGAATGAGCTCCAAAAAGCCAGTCCGTGCACCCAGGGTAAGTGCTGGTCCCACTGCTAGGGGATTCCCCACAGATCAAGCCACTTAACTATCACCCAAATTCATATGGTTTTGTTCAGTCCCATGGAGGATCTCTAGATGTCAGAACAGAGTCCATGAGCTCCCATTAGCTCGGTCAGCCGTCTCTTTGGTTTTCCCAATTGTGATCTTGATACCTCCCTGCTCATGTTACCCCTCCTCCGTCTCCTCAGCTGAACTTCAGAAGTTCAGCCCAGAGCTTGATTTTGGATCACTGCATCTGCTTCCATCTGTTACTGGATGTAAGTTCTATGATGACAATTAGGGTAGTCACTAATCTGCTTAGAGGGGAAGGTCAGTTCAGGCACCCTCTTCACTATTGCTAGGAGTCTTAACTAGGGTCATCCTTGTGGATTCCTGGGAATTCCCTACCACCTGGTTTCTCCCTAAGCCCATAATGACTCCTGCATCAAGATATCTCTTTCATTTCTCTCCCTCTCCATGCCTCTCCCAACTCAGCATCTGGAACCCTCGTGTTCCCATCCCCTGTGTCCTCTCCTTAACTTCCCTTCCCAGTTTTCCCAGGAGATCGTAACTATTTTCCTTTCCTGGGGCCCTCTATTTATGTCCCCCTTAGGGTTCTCCTTTTTACTTAGTTTCTCGGTAGTTGTGGATTACAGACTGGTTATCCTTTGCTTTAAGTAAGTACACACCATGTTTGTCTCTCTGGATCTGCTTACCGCACTCGGGATATTTTTTCTGGTTCAATCCATTTGCCTGAACATTTCAAAATGTCATTTTTTTTAAAACCACTGAGGAATACTCCATTGTGTAAATGTACTACGTTTTCTTTATCCTTTCTTCAGCAGAGGAACATGTAGGTTGTATCCGGGTTCTGGCTATTACAAATAGTGCTGCTAGAAACATAGCTGAGCAAATGTCTTTGTGGTTTGATTGTGCATTGCTGTTGGTGGCTGTTCATTCATTTCCAGACTGCCCTGACTCAAAATAATCACACAGAAACTATATTATTTAAAACACCCCTTGGCCAATAGCTTAAGAGTATTTCTGGCTAGCTCTTACATCTTAAATTAACCCATTTATATTATTTTGTATTTTATCACAAGGCTTGTGGCCTACTGGCAAAGTTCTGGCTGGCAGTTTGTGTTTTTCGTCTCTGGAGGCTACATGGTATCTCTCTGACTCCTCCTTCTCTCTCCTCCTCTATCTGCTTGAAATTCCTGCCCTGCTTTACTCTATTAAACCATTGGCTAAACGCAGCTTCTTTATTAACCAATGGCAGTAAAGCATATTCATATCATACAGAGGAGAATTCTATATCTCCTCCCCTTTTATGTCTAAATAAAAACAATGTTTTTAACTTTAACATAGCAGGATTACATACAACAAAACAGCTATCAAGAAAGAATTATAGTTACAATAATTATGTCTATATTATCTTTTATCATAACTAAAGAAAACTATAAGTATAACTATCTACTACTCAACTCCATCAAAGACCCCAGAAGGACATAATATTACCTAAGTTATCAGGAAGTGAACTATAAGCAACTTCCAAAAACACTAGAATTGACAGACATCCTTTGGGTTATATGCCCAAGAGTGCTTAGGTCCTGATTCTAATTTTTCTGAGGAACTGCCAAACTGATTTCCAAAGTGCTTGTACAAGTTTGCACTCAAACTAACTGTGGAAGAGTATTCCCCTTATTCCACATTCTTTCTACAATAAGCTGTCATAAGTGTTTTTGACCTTAGCCATTCTGAAAGGTATAAAATGGTATCTCAGAGTCTTTTTGATTTTCATTTCCATGATGGCTAAGGATGTTGAGCAATTACTTAAATGTCTTTTGGCCATTTGAGTTTCTTCTGTTGAAAATTCTCTGTTTAGATCTGCACTCCATCTTAAAAGGATTTTTTATCTTTGTGTTTAATTTTTTGAATTCTTTATATGTTTTGGAGATCAGCCCTCTGTCAGACATGGGGTTGATAAAGATATTTTCCCATTTTGTAATCTGTTGTTTGTCTTATTTACCATGTCCTCTGCCTTACAGAAGTTTCTCAGTTTCAGGAGGATCCTCCCATTTATTATTTTTTGCTCTCAATGTCTTTGCTTCTGATGTTATAATTAGGAAGTGGTCTCCTGTGTCCATGCATTGAAGGATTCTTTCCACTTTCTGTTCTGTCAGGTTCAGTGTATCTGGAATTATGTTGAGGTCTCTGATCCATGCAGACCTGAGTTTTGTGCATGAGGATAGATATGGATCTATGATGTAGATGGGCCTTCTGTCTATGCGTTTTTTCATTGGTTAATAAAGAGACTGCCTTGGCCCTTTGATAGGACAGAAAATTAGGTAGGTGGAATAAACAGAACAGAAAGCTGGGAGGAGGGCAATGAGACAGACGCCATGGGGCCAGCCACCAGGTCAGACATGCTGAATCTTTTCCAGTAAGCTACCACTTCGTGGTGCTACACAGATTATTAGAAATGGGTTAATCAAGATGTGAGAGTTAGTCAGTAACTAACTCTCTAGAGATAATGGGCCAGGCAGTGTTTAAATGAATACAACTTGGGTGTTGTTATTTCCAGGGCTAAGCTAGTTGTGCGGGAGCCGGACGGGATGAAAAGCAGGCCTGACTGCAGCTCCTCACTACAGATCTATTATTAGCCTTTTTCTACATGTGGGCATCCAGTTATGACAGCACTGTTCGTTGAAGATGATTTCTTTTTCCATTTTACAATTTTGATCTTTTTGTCAAAAAACAGGTGCTCATAGGTGTGTGGATTAATAGCAGCGTCTTCAATTTGATTCCATTGGTCTACATGTCTGCTTTTATACCAATATCAAACTGTTTTTATTATTATAGCTCTATAGTAGACTTTGAAGTCAGGTGACACCTCCCGAAGTTCCTGGACTGTATAAGATTGTTTTAGCTATCCTGACTTTTTCATTTTTTCATGTGAAGTTGAATACTACTTTTTTGAGGTCTTTAAAGAATTGTTTTGGGATTTTTATGGGGATTGCTTTCACTCTGTCAATTGCTTTGAGTAAAGTTGACATTTTACTATGTTGATCCTACCTGTTGAAGAACTTCAGAGATCTTCCCATTTTCTGATATCTTCATCACTTTCCTTAAAGACTTAAAGTTCTTGTCATATAGGTCTTTAACTTGTTTGGTTAGAGTTATCCCATGATATCTTATGTTATTTGTGGTTATTGTAAAGGGTGATATTTCTCTGATTTCTTTCACAGTCTGTTTATCATTTGCATATAGGAAAGCTACTGATTTTTTTTGAGTTAATCTTTTATCCCATCACATTATTGGAGGTGTTTATCAGCTGTAGGAGTTCCCTTGTAGAGGTTTTGGTGTCACATGTGTATTATCATCTGCAAATAGCAAAAATTTGACTTCTTCCTTTCCAATTTATATGCCCTTGATCTCCTTTTGTTGTCTTATTGCTCTAGTTAGAAGTTCAAGTACTATATTGAATAGATAGAGAGAGAGAGAGAGTGGACAGCCTTGTCATATTCCTAATTTTATTGTGATCACGTTGAGTTTCTCTTCATTTAGTTTGATGTTAGCGGTTGACTTGCTGTATATTATCTTTATTGTATCAGATATATTCCTTGTACTCCTGATCACTCCAAGACCTTAATCATGAAGGGGTGCTGGATTATGTCAAATGCTTTTTCATCATCTAATGAGATGTTCGTGGTTTTTTTTTTTTTAGTTCAGTTTATTTATATGGTGGATTACACTGACCCATCTTTGTGTGTTGAACCATCCCTGCATCTTTGAGATGAAGCCTACTTGGTTGTGGTGGATAATTTTTTGATGTGCTCTTGGATTCAGTTTGCCAGTATTTTATTGAGTATTTCTGTGTCAATGTTCATGAGGGAGATTCATTTTAATTCTCTTTTTTAGTTGCATCTTCATATGGTTTGGGTATCAGGTTATCTGTAACTTTGTAAAAAGAGTTTGGCAATGTTCCTTCTGTTTCTATTGTGTGGAACAATTTGAGGAATATTGGTATTAGATCTTTCTTCAAATTTTGGTAGAATTCTGTGCTGAAACCATCTGTCCTGGGCTTTTGTTGTTGTTGTTATGGTTGGGAGACTTTTGATGACTGCTCCTTATTTCCTTAGGGGTTATAAGTCTATTTAAATTGCTTATCTGGTTTTGATTTAATTTTGGTATATGGAATCTCTCCAGAAAATTGCCTATCTTTTTTATATTTTCCCATTCTGTGAAGTACAGTTTCTCAAAATATGACCTAAAGATTCTCTGAATTTCCTCAGTGTCTGTTGTTATATCCCCTTTTCATTTCTGATTTTATTAATTTGGATATTCTCTTTCAGTCTTTTTCTTAGTTTGGATAGGAGTTTGACTATCTTGCTGATTTTCTTGATGAACCAACTCTTTGTTTCATTAATTCTGTGTATGTTTTTTTTTTGTTTCTATTTTATTGATTTCAGCCTTCAATTTGGTTATTTCCTGTATCTCCTCCTCCTGGATGAGTTTGCTGCCTTTTGCTCTAGAGCTTTCATGTATGCTGTTAAGTCACTAGTGTGAGTTTTCTCCATGTTCTTTGTGTAGGCATTTAGTGCTATGAACTTTCCTCATAGCATTGCTTTCATAGTGCCCCAATGGGTATGTTGTGCTTTCATTTTCATTGAATTCTAGGAAGTCTTTAATCTCTTTCTTTATTTCTTCCTTGACTAGTGGTAATTCAGTTGAACGTTGTTCAATTTCCAGGAGTTTGTAGGCTTTCTGCAATTAGTGTTGTTGTTGAATTCTAACTTAAAGCCATGGTGATCTGATAAGATACAAGTAGTTATTCCAATTTATTGTATCTGTTTAGGTTTGCCTTGCTATCAAATATGTGATCAATTTAGAGAAAGTTCCATGAGGTTCTGAAAAGAAGGTATATTGTTTTTTGTGATTGGGTGGAATGTTCTACAGATAATTGTTAAGTCCGTTTCAGTCACAACAACTGTTAGTTTCTTTTTTTTTTCTCTGTTAAGTTTCTGTCTGGCAGTGATGAGAATGGGAATTTGAAGTCTCCCACTATTAGTATATGGGGTTTGATGTGTGATTTAAGCTTTAGTAATGTTTACTTTACAAATGTGGGTACCCGTATATTTGGGGAATAGATGTTCAAAACAGAGACTTTATCTTGATGGATTTTTCCTGTGATGAATAGGTAACATACTTTTCCTTCTCTTTTGGTTAATTTTAGTTTGAAATCTATTTTGTTAGATATTAGGACAGCTACACCAGCTTGTTTCTTAGGTCTCTTTGATTAAAAAATATTTTTTTCTAATCCTTTATCCTGTTTTTGAGGTTGAGGTCTTGTTCTTATATGCAGCAGAATGATGGGTCCTGTTTTTGTACCCATTCTGTTAGCCTGTGTCCTTTTGGAGGCAAATTGAGTCTATTGATATTAAGGGATATTAATAACCAATGATTGTTAATTCTTGTTATTCTTGGTTTTGTTGACATTAGTGTTTGTGTGTTTCCCTTCATTGGAGTTTGCTGGTGTGAGGTTATCTATTGCCTATACTTGTGGGTGCAGCTAGCTTCTTTGGGTTGGAGTTTTCCTACTAGTGCTTTCTGTAGGACTGGATTTGTAGACAGGTATTATTTAAATCTGGTTTTGTAATGGAATATCATGTTTTCTTTGTCTATGGTGATTAAAAGCTTTGCTGGGTATAATAATCTGGGCTGGCATCCATGGTCTCTCAGTGTCTGCAGCACATCTGTCTTGGACCTTCTGGCTTTCAGAGTTTCCATTGAGAAGTTGGGTATAATTCTGATATGTGTGCCTTTATATATGTTACTTAGCCTTTTTTGTTTGTATCTCTTAATATTCTTTCTTTATTCTGCATGTTTAGTGTTTGATTATTATATGGTGATGGGACTTCTTATTTTGTTCCAGTCTATTTGGTTTTCTGTAAACTTCTTTCACTTTCATAGGCATACCCTTCTTTAGGATGGCAAAGTTTTTGTCTATGATTTTGCTGAAAGTATTTTCTGTACCTTTCAGCTGACATTCTAATTCTTCTTTGCTGCGGGAGCTCCTTCCACTCCTTCAGCCAATAGCCTCCGTGATACCAGCCCATTGGGGTGTGGTCTCTCTCTCTTTAAAAAAGCAGCAGCTGTCCTCCATTCTCTCTCTGGCTTCCAGCTCCACTTCCAACTCCTAAACTCCTTTCCTGATTGCGCAGAGGGGCTGTTTTCCAGGACAATAATCTGTAAGTTTTTTCCCCTTTGAATAAATAGCCATTCTATTAATCATAATTCAAAACTGGTGTAGGATTGTTTGTGATTTACACCTTCACTTCTTTGATCCCTATTACTCTTAGGTTTGGTCTTGTCATGTTGTCCCAGATTTCCTGGATGTTTTTTTTTTAAGAATTTGTTTGAGTTAGCATTTTCTTCTACTGATGCATCTATTTCCTCTATTGTATCTTCAATGCTTCAGATTCTTTCTTCCATTTCTTATATTCTTTGGTTATGCTTGCATCTGGAGTTCCTGTCCACTTACCCAGATTTTCTATTTTCAGAATTCTCCCAGTTTGTGTTTTCTTTATTGCCTTTATTTGAATTTTCAAGTCTTGAATATTTTCCTTTACCTGTTTGATAGTTTTTTTCTTGGTTTTCCGGACTTTCTTTAAGGGATCTAATGATTTCTTCCAAGTTTTTGTTTGTCTTTCCTCATTTCTTTAAAGAAATTTTTCATTTTCTTTTTAAGGGTCTTATCACTTTCCTAAAATTATTATTTTTTATTGATTTTTATTGAGCACTACCTTTTTCTTTGTTTCCCTCCCTGCTTCTCCCCTCCCCTTCAATCCTCTCCCAAGGTCCCCTTGCTCCCAATTTACTGAGGAAATCTTGTCTTTTTCTACTTCCCATGTAGGTTAGATATATGTATGTCTCTCTTAAGGTCCTCATTGTTTTCTAGGTTCTCTGGGATTGTGATTTGTGGGCTGATTTTCTTTGCTTTATGTCTAAATCTACTTATGAGTGAATACATGTGATAATTGTTTTTCTGTGTCTGGGTTACCTCACTCAAAATGATGTTTTCTAGCTCCATCCATTTTCCTGCAAAATTGAAGATGTCATTATTTTTTCCTCCTGTGTAGTACTCCAAATTATTTTTATGGTCATTTCCTTCTGCTCCATCTGTGCTGGGATATTCAGGTCTTTCTGTTGTAGAACCACTAGTTTCTGGCACTACCGTAGTTCTCTTTTTGCTGTTCTCTACCCATCCCTTTCACCAGTTGTTGCAGGTGAGACCTGTGGTTCAGGTGGTCAGTCTTCCTCTGGGTGCATGGTAGAGTCTGTGGCTCTAGTAGTAACTGATGTAGCAGGGGATGGTCAGGGTGCATGGGTAGAATGCTGATGTCTAGCTGCTGGGGGTGTGGTAGGTGGGAGTGGGATACAGGATATACTCCCGGGGGCTAGGACAGAGAGAGCAGGGCTGTCCTGTTGGTAGTTCAGACAATCACCTCTATCTGGACAATTCTAATGAAATAAGAAAGAAAGGAAGATGAAAGTATCAGAAGATTCTTTTTTTCAATTTTGACAATATTATACTTGAATATCCTACAAAGTTTGAGGCAGTTTATCAAAATTCAAATAATAAAATAAGACAATTGAATTCATCGATTCAGGATCATGGGAAACAGAGCTTGAAATTAAAACACACACACACACACTAGAGAAAAAGATCAGGTAAAGATAGGTAGATCATAGTTTCTTAAATAATAAGTAGATTTATGCCTGTAATCCTTGTTTTCTGGAATCCAACAAGAAATTATAAAATGATAATAAAGCATATTGTATATTTATTTAGTTGTTACTTTGACAACCATATTTAATCTTACTAATTGGTCTTTAAGCACAGACATTTGAAGTTGTCTCAATGAATGCTTCCAAGTGCAATCTGTAGTCAGTAGTGCACATGGAATTTCTCAGCCTTTCATTGTGTCCTTTATGATAACTGCCTTGAAACAAATGTTTCTACCGCTAGATACCATGGGATTCACCACAAAGGGGACAAAGCTGCCCTGTTCATTTAAAGTCATGCTGCAGATAAGTCCTTTAGTAACAAAAGAAACAATATTGCTTTTTTCTTCAGACTTATTTATAATCATTTTTGAAACATATAGCTATAATGCCTCATGCTTTTAGATTATGATCTAATTAAGCCCAACTAATTTAATTCTTTTGTCAGGTGAATGGCCTTAGGACAAATATATTTCTGCCTCTTTAAGGAAATAGCTCATATTTGAAATCTCTCCATGGATAAAAACCAGAGAAAAAAATAACAGTATAGTCCTGAGGATATAATAATGCCTTTTAACTGGAGTAAGGTGTACAGTCAGAAGACAGATAACATACCACAAAGCCAAGACAGTCTTGTCAGTCTTCTCAAGCTTGTGTTTGTCTTACAGATAGAGAGATTTTAATTTTAAATGTAATTTTGTTTATAATTTTAATACTCCAGAGTATTAGACTTCTCAGATTTTCTCTGTTCTAAGGTACATTAACTAGTCACTAGTGAGAGATTTAATTCTGATTTCCGTTGTTTTCCATTGCTGTGATAAAACAACTATTAACATTTATCTCTTGCGGTAGGAAGGGTTTTGTTTTTTTTTTTTTTTCAGTCCCAGGTAAGAGTCTATCACTGAGGAGAATCGGGTCAAGATCTGAAGGAAGAAACCATGGAAGAAGGAAGTGAAGTGGAGGCCATGGAGGATGTTGCTTACTCACTTGCTTTCTCAGGTCTATTGTTTTATTTATTCATTAATTCTTTTCATTTATCTGTGTGGTACTCGGGATTACACACAAGGTTTCATTTGTATGAGACAAGTACTTGAACGTCGAACTACATCTATAGCCTTTTCTAAATGTGATTTTGAAGACAGGGTCAAACTAAGTTGCCCAAGGAAATCATGAGCTGATTGATGTTTTTTCTTGTCACAGCCTCTGGAGTAGCTAAATGGATAGATCTGTGAGTCCAAGATAGTTTTCTTTTTTATATTTAATTAGATTCAAAGTCCTTTAAAGATATAAATGTTAGAGTATACAAACCTAAGGGCATTGCATTATTGACTTCCCTGTGATAAGGAAATATGCAACAAATATTTTTCTCTAAAACGTAAAAAAATAAAAATAATTTAGTTGTGTAACATAAATTTGAATCAATATACAAAGGAAGGCTAATACTATGCTGCTTGTTAGGAATATCTGCCAGTTACAATGAATCATACACATATGTCTTTGTAAGCAGAATAACAAAACATCATATTATTCCTCTTCTTCATATTTAACAAAAATACTGTCCTTTTAGAATTTGGATTCTTACAGTTCAAAATCTGAATAAACATCTTCAAAGACTTGCTTATCTGGAGGTAACCTGTGTAATGTAGTTAGATTCTTACACAACATTATATATGGAAAATAAGTATGGGGTTTATTTGATGATATTGAATAGCAATGCAAGATTTCAGAAATGCCAAGGGTATGCAACTGCGACAAAAGGTAAAAATGCAGTTTCATTTTGCCACTAGCTGTCAAAAGACAGGCCCCAGGGGAGAGACAGAAGTTCATGCCATTCTGCAGATATTTCATTGTGTCATGTGGTCAATGTTTGGACAAGACAATCTTTCGATTGAGGGTTATAGTGTTATTCTCCCAAAAGTACATCTTGCCTCCCTATAGCAGGATGAGGTCTGGTGCCTTGCATTTATGATCTTGGAGTACACATTGGGCAGCAGAATGAGGGTTTTTAATAAGTTCTTCAATTACCTTGACTGCAGAGAAACTGGGTTCATATAATTGTATCTGATGAAAATAACCTCCTTTGAATGAGGGATGAGCGTCTGGCATAGTAACACGATCAGAGGCTTAAAATTGGTAAAAAATAGAAATCACATCCCCTGAGTGTTTCCAACTGAAGCTGTGCTTGCAGAAATGGATATGGTATAGTCATCATGTGATAAAATAATCGAAGGTATCTCTATTTATTTATATTTGGTTTGGTTCCAACAGCGCTTCCTTTTCAGTGTCTGTGAACGTCATTAGGGGAAGCATAAAACTCAACTGAAAGGCATTTAGAGAATAGTTTTAAATCTGTCATAGGGCTCTGAAAAATAACCATGACCACCAGACTAAAATGTATTAAGCCAGATAAGAATTTTGTTTAAAAAGTGTTGAGAAGTTAAATAGATCAGGAATCATTTTGATGAAACACCTTTTAATGTATTTTTGCATGTTTTAGGTTTTGTTTCACCTGACTTTCTTAAAATTGCAAATATTTTGGAATGTGAAAAAATATATGAAATATTTATATGCCATGATAATCTTTTAAGTAACTGAACAATTTTTCAATCTTAATTTTAGCTACATAAATTATGGATATCATTTAGTACTTGAAACATGATTTACACCAGAAAGTAAGCAGTGATTACTCAGTGACTATTTGTTTTCTTTGTAAGCAAATGTACAAGAGAGCTCCCCCCAGACCAGCAAACAGGAACCCATTCAAGAAAACATTTATTTCTGTCCTTTCATTCTGGGATCTGGTGTTTTAATCTGGTTTTAGGTGTGGGAAACTATTTCCTTCATGTATGTCATCTAGAGACAGAAGAGGAGTATTTTTTTCATAGTATTAGTTTAATTACCAGGGTTGATTGTTCATTTTCACCTTTTGCTAGCTTCACTCTCATTTGATTTTGTTTCATTAAATTTGATCAAAACAAATTCATAAACCTATCAGGTTGTTCTTTGGTTTGGGACCCCAGGAAGACATTTTGAGGAGTCTCCCAATCATTAAAGCCATTAATTTTAGTTCAGGCCTGAGTTTTTCCTAACTTTTTCCACCCAGATGTTCCCTACCCTTCCACGATCTGCCATATATGCTTTTCAAGTGTAGGTGTAACCACACAGTTCGCTGTCAGGCATCTTAAGTGATTATTTATGGTACATGAGACAATAGAAGTAGAGAAACACCGGCAGCTTGTAGGCTACATTCCTGCCACCTGCTAGGTGCTACCTTAGCCTCAATCCTCTGGGCACTTGCTGTATCAAAGGGTCTCTCATTCTCCAACTGCTACTCTGACCGGAGGAATTCTTCCCCTTGGCTGTTCAGCAAACTTGTCCTTCAAGTTCAGTTGAATATTTTCCTAGTTGAGTGGGAGATATCATTAGGCACTCATAGTAAAAATTTTACTATAAAAAACAAATGGAAAATCAACAAATGGTTCTTAAATTCTCTAATCAGGTAGCTATTCGTTGAATGCCATTAAACACTTATGAGCACCATGTTTGAGATATTGTATTAGAAAATATGGTTGCAAAAAATAATCAGTGCACAATTTTGTCCTTCAGATACACACTGTCTTCCATCTGTCTCCTTTCTGCCATATTTGCCTACTACTTATAAGCTCTGTAGACTTCTAAGATGGGCTTCAGCTAAGACCCTGAAGAGAACTGAATGATGGAGACATGTTAGGATAGGACACTTGGGTTGGGAGTAGATCGAGTTGCTGCTATCTAAGCTTTTCAAACTTATCAAACATTTCATTTTCTAAACTTTGGTTCATAACTTAAAGAGGTCAGTGCTCTAGTGTTCTCCGCAACAAGATTCTTTGAAAAGCAATCATGAAAACAGATCATTTTAAAACATCCACCTTGGATCTGAAGAGGTGACTTTGAATCTTTGCTGGGTTATTTGTCTATTGAATGAACATCTCCTTATCTTCAAACTTGAGTTCTGCTTTCTAGTTTCTTGCTGTTTATGTTTAGCCATATTTGAGGACTAAGTCTAATGTATAGAAAATTACTCTCATAAGTCTTAAAGTTCTGAAAATTTTGCCCAATTTACAATCAGAAGATACCGCAGCAACTGCTCCTCTCTAGCCTCATGCTACCTATAGCCTGTCTTTAGAAGGCCACTGGCCAAGGCTCTATAGCCTGAACATGGGTGCTGAGAGCTCTTTCTCTTACAATTCCACACCTTTGTTGTGAAGTTGAGTAGCGATGCCAGCACACAGAGATGGAACAAGAGCCCAAGGCGATGTGAAATGAGGACTACTCTGGATTAAATTGTTGTGCTCAAAAAATAAAGAGTGAGTCAGACCATGCCTAATTCCACAGGAAGGAGATTCGTTGCAGCAGAAAACATGTGGAGTTCATTTGGTCAGAAAGGAAATATTAACATCTTGAATTCCACATGGACTCCAACTCCTGCTCATTTTTGGATCACTGACAGAACCTTGTTATTATGGCTCAGCACAAGCATGATGGGGGAATTACAATAGGATGTTATGAAAAGGTGAATAAAGAATGACCATTGTTACAGCAAATGCTTGTGTTTTATACATTGTTCTGAACTTCATTCCTCATATGGAGCCTCTACTTTATATAGCACACAGGGATTTTGAGAGAATTGAAACAAGAAGTGATTTTTACATAATGTTCCCTCAAGTTCTGTTTTGGCTGAATTCTGTGACATGCTTTATAAAATAATGTATTCTTGGAATAAAACAGAAGAATACATTTGCTTCAACAATGTGGAAGTCAGCTGTATCTCACATGAGTAATTTATTTTTTAGTGTCTTATTTACTGCTAAATTCTTTGTCATTCAAACATTGAAATTGTCTCAAATGTGCATTTTGGGGAAAATTCTGTAATTACTTTGAATCTTTCTCCTCCCTAATTGTTTGCATTAATTGTGTACATCTGAAAGGAAAAGTAGAATTTGTTCCTTTCTGATTTTATCTGTAGACTTGCTTCCCAAATACTGTTTTTTCCTGTTTCTTTAGCTGTAGAAAGAGAAAAGGTTCCCTTCTTCAGGTGCCTTCTTCAGTATTGTGTGTCTTTGAATACCTGTAGCAATGATTTTCTATGATGGTTGTGAAAAGGTCTTTACAAACAATTTGAAAGAGGAAAAGAAATCAGGGCATTAAAAGCACCTCCAATAGAGTTTTTATTTAGGAAGAATTTATAAGAATAAGGTTATACAGTCTCTGCTATGTTTTCCAGAGTTTGTAGCTGGTCTGAGGCACATAGGTGTACACTTGTTTTCACTTCAGACCCTGTAACTTGCTTCAGCATTAATCTCATATCAACTGAATGTTTCTTTACACATACTTTGAAATGAACTATTTAATAAGTAAAAAACCCAAATAATCTAAGGGCTAATGAATTTACTGACTCATAAATCAGATGCAATACCTGTACAGAATACTATTTAGTCATAAAAATGAATGGTTATAAGTGACAAGATGGTTTGAACTAAAGATTATGTAAAGTGAAATAAGCCAGGAACAACCAACAACAACACAATTCCAAGTTGTTCATGATCTACTTGATATGCACAGTCTGAAACAGTTGACCTCATAGCAGTTGGCAGTATTATGGTTATTACTGGAGGCCTGGGCAAATGTGGAAGAGAGAGATTAGGGTTACTGGGTAATGCGTTACTGTTAGGTAAAATCAGGTGCCAGCATAATTTTTGCATAATATAGCGAATGAATTTTCAGGGTTGGAAGGAGGAACTTTGTAAATTGTAAACATGAAGAAATTGTAAATGTGTGAGAAAATGTATCTATCCCTGCTTAAACCTTACACAAAGTATATATGTATTGAACAGCATAATACATTGTCCCGTTTATATCACATTTGTATGTTTTCATGTATTAGTTAGAAAGTAATCAGCATGTAGGATGCCCATGCAAAATAACCATGAATCTGAGGCTATCTGGGACTACACAACAAAACTCTCATTGCTAGAAAAAAAAACTCACTTAAAGACAAGGAAGTAAATTATAAACACATGCATCTTTTAAACACCAAATACTGGGCTCATTATTTGCTTGAAATTTCTGAAATATAAGATCTAAAGCTCTAAGAAAAATATATTTAAATTGTATGATAGAATTCTATACTAATGTAGCTACATATATACATTATATATGCACATACACTTGTAATCCAAAATAGTTGTATATACACAAGTATAACAAATAAAGTTTTTCTCACTGTTTTTCAAATTCCAGTTTTTAACGTCTGTTTATGTATCAGGTACCCCATAGCATCCCACAGGTGGTCTAAGTTCATACTATTTCTTCAAGGCTTCAGTGTCAGGTGAGCTCTTCCCTATTAGGCCAGAGCTGGAGATACAGGAGGCTTAGGTCATGAAGGTCTTCAGAGGCAGCACAAGACTTCTATTTTTTTCATCTTAACTGCTACATTGGTAATTTTGTTCATTATATTCTCATACTATAGTCAAAAGGCAACATTGACAAATATTAGAAATTCAAAGGTAAGCAATACAAGTATATTTAGCAAAGATATTTTATGTCAGTAGTATACAAAGGACCATCAAACAACTATAACTCATTCTAGGCAATGAGTGGAAATAGTCAATGGTGAAAAGTACTAAATGAATAACAAAATTGGGTTGAGATTACCAATTTCACAGATGAAATCATCATTGAACATTTGAAATAGCAATTAGGTTCTAGACATAAAACTAAAATGATTTAAGTTTATTAAAATGGAAGTTACTTCATACAGGAATTGTTTGTAAAATTAGCAAGAAACTCCTTGAGAATGAGCAGGGAGGTTATCGCCTATAGACAGGATGGCTAACCAGAATAGGTGTTGCCAGTTACAGACCCATGCTGGTCTCATGGCATCCCAGAGGTGCCATCAGATGCAGTTGGAGCTGTGGAGGAAAGTTGCAACCACATGAAGGAGGGGAGGGAGAGTGGCGTAATTTATCCCTTGTGTAGCCTGTCACGCATTGGTTCAAGCTGCTCATTTAAGATCCCATCTGGAATGGAAAGGATTCTAGAAGATGTAGCTACATAAAATGCAACAAACCCACAGAGGAACAAATACAGATCTCAAGGAATAAGGTCCAGATACATGCCCTCTATCCATAAACCCACCAAAATGTCGCAAGATGGTTTTAGATGAATTGTTTAATCACGCTGCATCTGCTTTCTTAACATAGAACATAAAACTATCACATGCTATTTCTGAGCAGATGATGTTTTTAAATCTTTTTAAAAATTAATTAATTCATATTTTTGAAAAACTATCTTTCCTCATTTTACATACCAATCCCAGTTCTCACCTCCCTCCACACCTCCTTCTCCCGCCATCTTCCTCCCATCCCAACTCCTCATTCACGAGCGCAGGTTGTTTGAGGAAAGCATATGAAGTGATCTAAAATGGCATCTATACAGTAAGTTCAAATATAAACACAAATGTTTGCTTCATTCTATGTATGAAAGGTATACCATTTTTTTGCTCTACTGATTGCTAAAGTTGTTTATATATAAATCAATATCCATAAATGGTAAGCATTTTGTACATTTATAAACAAACATAAAGCTAAGTAATATTGATGAAATAGTCTCATTGACTTCCAACAAACATAGGTCTAACATAGAATTGGATCTCAACTTTTACATAAACCAGGTCTTCCTGAGTAATATAATAAAATCCTCAGTCATGAAGCTTACCACATTGTTATCAAGTGGAAGACTAGTTTTTTTCAGACCATTCTCTCTCAATCTCTTTTTTGTGTTTTAGTATATAAATTGTAAGTATAAAACCTCATCTCCCCCCAAATAAGCCCTTTAGCTATTAGTTATACTCCAGTCTTCCCTCACTGTATCCCCTGAATCACAGGCAGCCACTAATCCAGGTCCTGTCTCTGTGGAATTCCTTATCTATGTATTATATATGTATATGGAATCCATGGATAAGTCATAATTCCTGAGGGGTCCCTTTCATTTTACATAACATTTTCCAGGTTCAGCCACATCGTGGCATGAATTGGTCCATCAGTCTTTAGTATTGCAAAGTGCGGTTTTGTCACATGTGTATATCCAGTTTTATTTATCCATTCACTAGTTCGTGAACATCTGTGCTCTCCTCATGGTTGGACCTGAGGAATAATGCCAGTGCCGCTGTGTCCCTTAAGTCACGTGTCTTTGGAGATACATTTTCACTTCTTTGGGGATCTACTTATGTGACTAGAACTGAGAGACCATATGGTTAGTTCTGCGTTTTGAAGAACTGCCAAACTGCTTTCCAGAGATGTAGAAGTATTTTAAACTTCTGCCAGATTTGTGCTCTTGCTGTACTTCGTCTCTGTTCTTGCTAGTATTTGCCTGGAATTCTCCTAGAGCCTCTCATTTTGACGATGTACTATTTTAACCACTAGCAAGTCATTTTCCAGTCTATTAATTTTAACCTCCAGTAAGAGGATATTTTTATTTATATCCTTAAGAATTATTGAATATAAGTTTGTAATGCTTGTATATAGTGATATCAGCATAATTCTGACTGCAAAACATTCACTGGTGAGTTTCCACATTCTGAAAAAACATGTATGATTTGTTGTTACTCTATCTCTCTGGTAGCGTTTGTTTACATTTTTTTAAAAGGTTTGTTTATTTGTATTGTATGTGTCTGGGTGTGTGCCTGTGTGTGTGTTTGTGCACCACCCTTTTGTCTGATGTCTGTGAAGCTGAGAAAGGCATGAGAACCTGGAGGTACAAATGGTTGTAAGTCACCACATGGATGCTGGGAACCAAACATGGGTTCTCTGAAAGAGCAGTATACTCTCTTAACCTCTGTTTACAATCCCTGTTTGCATTTTCTTGATTGTGTTCATTGACACCAAAAAGTTTCAATTTTAATAATTTTAAAATTAATTTTTTCCTTTTTTTTCTTATGTGGGTGTCAGATACAAGAAGATTTTACCTTAAGGTCGGGGATAAGTATGTGTTCTTTCTTCTGTCGATGCCATAGTTTTAGATTTGAGTTAATGTTTGTATGAGGAACATGGAGTTTCTCCTGGTCCTCTTGCATGTTAACATCTTCCTATCCTGTAAGCATTGTTTGAAATTACTAGTATTTCCTTCATTGAAATGTGTCTATATCCTGGTTTAAATATGCTTACTCAACTGCAAAGGCTTCTATCTGGGTGCTTAATCTGGTTTTGTTAATGTCTTGTCTGTCCTCTGCCAGGACCAGTCTAGATTTCCGTAGCTCTGCAGTAAATTTTTAGATTGTGATGTGAGATTTTTAGAAACCTTGTTCTTTTAAAAGATATTATTTTAAATTTCCTTATAAATTTTCATATTGCCATTGAAATATCCATGGTATAAGTTCTTACTATGTAACCAAGTCAAATCCATAAGTTTTATGTAGATTGTGCTGGCCTCAAATTCAAGATACTTTCATGCATTGCTATTAAAGATAAGTAACAACCACATTCAGCAGATGCTCTCTGCAAAGAAGACGTCTGGCTTTGTACAGACATTGTATTGACTCTCAAGATCAGTTTGGAGCATATTCTAATTTTATTTCTGTTGCTTTGATAGAACACTCCAACAAAAGTTCACATAGGGGAGAGTTTATTTTAGCTTGCAAATTCAGTCTATCATTGCAAAGGAATTATAGCTACAGCAACTTGAAGCAGGTAATCACACCACATCAAGAGTCAAGAACAGAAGTAAGTGCAAGCATTTAGTGCTCAGCAGCATTCTGTGCTCTCTTACTCTCTACAGCCAAGCCCATATGGTGGGCATTTTCAGGATATGTTTTCCAGCATCAATTAAAGAAATCCAGACAATCCATATACAGGCCCACAGGACAGGCTTTTCTAGACTATTCGTCAGTTATGTTCATTTCCCAGGTGATTTATAGATGCATCAAGTTAAATTAAAACTCTCCATCACAGGCTATGTTGCCATTTTGTGATATTGCCTTCCGAACCATAAACTAGGGCTGTTTATCTTTGTCTAAATGTTTTTCCTTCAACCATAGGCCAGTTACTTTTATAATACACATTATATACTTTAGAGCTTTAGTCCTATGTGTTTGTAGTTTTTTGTTCCTATTACAAATATTCATTTCTGGTACATATTTTATTTTTATTTTAAGGATACTACAGAAGGCATTTATTTGCTCAAAGAAACTCAAGTTATTGATCAGAACAATGAAAATCTCCACAATTATTGCAATATTATTTTAAAAATCAACATATGAAACCTGATTTCATTAGAAAGTAGTTTTTATTATTTCATATTATTAAATCAAAAACCAAGACACAGAGCTTGCATACACACAAACACATATACCATCTAGTGTAATATACATATATACATACATATATAAATATAATATAATATATGCATATATATAAAACAATTACCGATTTTTATCTTTTAAATATCTCATTACTAATCAGGAGGCATTAGGATCATTTTGAGTTAGAAGTTATCTATGGCTACACAGTAAGATTCAGAATATCATGGACAGCTAACAAGAAACATCTCAGGCAACAACGATAATAATATTAAAACCCCTAAAACAGATATTTTGAGGGCACTTCCCATTTGCTTCTTTGATGGAGCCAACTGGTCTATCTCTGAATCTTTCCATCTTTTGGAAAATAGCAATGCTCCCTGCTGTCTCTGGCAATGGCCCTTTCATTATCCCTGGCCAAGTATCATTGCCAGCAGCCTTTCTTTGCTCTTCTGATTTGTTATCATCATAGTCACTGTCAGATAAAGATCTTATTTTTGTACCACCTTATTCTTCACCAAGTTTCTGAGAATTAAGAAATGTTTCAATTAACCCTCAGTGATCTAAATTTTCTTCACATTCCCAAGTATTGTTGGTTTCTGTCTCTTCTATCCCAAGAAATTATCTTTCTTTCAATCCACCACTTTTCAGTTAGGTAACTGTTCTACTGCAAATTCTTTAGACGTTTGTCACTTTTCACCCCTTCGATCCTCCTTGATGCACATTTCCTCGCAAGTCAGTTTTATTGGAGGATTCTTTATATTGAAGACTTAAACTATTAGGTATGACCTTTCCTCCTCTAAACCAGGAGTCTTCAATGCCTCTGAATTTACTAAATTAGGAGTTAATTTCCTTCAGTAAGTTCACTCCTAAAGATAGTTTTGCATTCTTTGAGTGTATGGTGTGTGTGGATGTATGTGTATGTGGAGGCACTGAAGGGTCTACCGTTCTTCACCTTTGGCTTTTGAGACAAGGTCATTATACCTGTAACCAAGCTGGTGGCTAGCAAGCCCAAAATATTCTCCTGTATACCACATCAACATGTCACAGCTAAGCTCTAGTCACAGCTGACTTAGTATGTAGGTTCTGGGGATTCTAATTCAGGTCTCCATATTTGACTAGTAAGCATGTTCATTGACAGAGTCAGCTCTCAGTAGCCTGGGTTTTCATTCCCAAATGGACTTTACTCTTAGTTCCGTTCCTTTTCATTGGTAGCACAGAGAAATTTTGTGGATTTTACTTTTCTCATATTGGGCAATTTTCCCAACTCTTTTCTTTTTTGTATCTCTGATCATGTTTACAATACATTTATTAACGTATGCCTTTAGTCAGGACTGGTTATAGAGATATAAACAACTTTTACACCGATATTCTCTGTTATTTATCCACTGAAGTTTATTTCTACATTAGAATCTTCATTCTGTTGACATTAATTATGATCATAACACTGAATTCTAAAATGTAGGTAGAAGTGATAGTCCTTTCAGGAAGGATCTAGATTTTTCTAACCAACCTACAGCACTTCATCTTAACACTGAATTCTAAAATGTAGGTGGAAGTGATAGTCCTTTCAGGAAGGATCTAGATTTTTCTAACCAACCTACACCACTTCATCTTTATAGTTGACAGGAGGTAATGAAGGTGCAGGAAATGATTTGGGTATTCTGAGACAGATTACACACTAGGACACTAGGATGCAGGCTACAGAGAACAGTTCATCCTTCTGAACTGAACAGTACCAGACCACAGTTCATACATTGAGACCTTTGCCTTTAGTGTGATTACATTTGGGGAGGAGGCTTTAAGTAGCTGATTAAGGTTAGGTGAGGTCTGTGGTTGGGCTCCAATTTGATAGCATTGTTCACCTTATGAGAAATAAAAAAGGAACTTACTCCATCACAAAGGTCACACTGAGTCAGAGCCATTTGTAAGCCAAGAAGAGACTTCTCATCAGGAATGGGTGAGGATGACCCTTGATCTTGGACTTCTGACATCCAGGATGTTGAGTAAATACATTTCTAAGATCTGAACCACCCAGTTGATGTTACTTATTATAGCTATCTGCAATCATAATTCCATTTTTAACAGTGTTAATGTGCTATAGACCATGACAGGAATGAGAAGCAAAGGTATACTGTGTGAAGACCAGAAGAATTGAGGTTGTTAAAACAATCAGTCTGCTAGGACTAATATGGCAAGATAAGATAATATGTGGACAAGTATAATGCATACACATTGTCCCTACTTTAGATTTAAAATTTTAACAATGAAAACAACCCAGTGAAACTCATGATTCATCACTGGTATTGAGCATGCAGAATATTATCACTTAGTTTTCTTGATAAAGAAGTTAGTGATTATAATATCTTAAGAAACCGGGAAGAAAAAAAAAACGCAGTTGTTTTTAAATTTTTGCTTAGAATATTGTTTCTAGAAGAATGTCCTAACCATGTGAAAGTCTGAACCAGATTTAGCAATTTTTGGTACAGAAAGATGGAAATTATTTGTTTTTCAATAGTTGTCAAAACAAGGAAGTCAGAACAAAGTATGAGCAGAAGGATGTGATGTGTTCTAGGCAGTGCCCTGGTGACTGGAGCTGAGATGAAAGTGGGCGTGTTAGGTTGGCTGAGGTATGGGACACATGCTACTCAACCATGCCCAATGGGCAAAGTGATTTAAAACATGCTAGTAGATGTGAATTAGCAATTTTCTTCATTTTTCAAATAAGGTAATTTACAGCAGTTTATTTATTTAATGGGTGCATAATATGATTGTATTTCTTCCTTCCCTTTCCTCCATCCACACCCTCCAGTACAGACCTCCCTGCTCTCCTTTGAGTTCATAGTACCTTCATTATTTGTTATTGCATATGCATGTTGTATATATTTTCAATATATGTAACAACAAATAATGTTGTTTTGCACATTACTATATGCAAAATTCCTAGAGTGTATATATGTTTATATCATATTTGTAAATAAATCTGATCAGTCTGAGTAATGCTGCACACATACACACATGCGCGTGCGCGCACACACACACACACACACACACACATACACGCACACACACACACAATATATATGTTTAAGTGTTTTCAGGGATGACCATTTGGCACCGGAAAATGAGTTGGTGAGCTCTTTTCTATGTAATGCTACCTCTTCTACTCTCAAATTTTCAGTTACCTAGCACTTTGTATATGACTGACTCTTCTTGGACTTTTCCAAGTTCACTTTGGCATGTCTACTGATGTCACCTTGTTCACTGGGAAGTCATGTTGGTGAGACTTTGTGTGCAACTTTTGACAGTTTTAAGAGGCTTAATCTCACAATGAATTCTTAGATCTCCTGGCCCTTACAAGTAGTTTATTTTTAAGAGACGGACCACGTGTGGTATGCCTGAATCATTGCATATCTATGGGTATTTTCATGTCATGTTGTCAGAGAAAGTCTTGATGAGTTTATTACACGCTTACTTTCTGGTTGTATAAATCCATGTTTGGTTGGTGGAATACTAAGGGAAAAAAGATATCCATGTCAAATCTTAGAAACTTTGAATATATTAATAAATTCAAAGAGAGTTTGAAGATTTGATTAAATCCAGAATCTTGAGAAAGAGATAATATTCTGACATATCTAAGTCAGTCCAGTGTTATGATAAATGTTAATTTTAACATTTTTGTGGAATTTTGCTTTAATCAATAAAAGTGAGTATTTATAGAGCAGAACCTGATAAAAACAATAACTCTATAAACTTTTTAATGAGTGTCTTAAATTTAACATGGCATTAAGTATATGTCTTAGAGAATGCAAAGAGCGTGGATTTGAGCAAGCAGGGAAATGGGGAGAATTTTGGAGAAATTGAGGGAGGCAATATATGTGAACAGAATATATTGTATAATTTTTTGAATTCAAAAAAGCAAAAAAGATGGGTGTTATTATGAAAGAGTGGAGTTAAGGTCAGAATCAAGATGGGAAGTGATTATGGAAGCAAGATGGGTGACTTTCTCAAGACCTAGCCCTATATGGCACTTTCAGATACAGAAGAGAACTGTTAGCTCACAAATTCTTCAGAAAGTACAATAGGCACACACCTAAATACTTGCCCTTTGGGAACTATTGAACCTCCAGAAATGCTTGATATTATATTTATTTTAACTCTTTTCAGCAACAGTAGCAAACACGTGAGAACTTTACTGGTTTCTACATCTAAAAATAAACGCAAGGATGGTTGGTTCTCTCTAGTTCATGTCCTCTTATATTATGCATTATCTTTGTCATTTTTTTGTTTCTTCCTTGAATTTTGTCTCAGGTTGATCCTCAGTATTATTTGAAACTGTTGTTCTACAATGTTAGTTATGCTTATTTGCAAAAAACTCTTTTATGATGTTTTAAAGGGTTAATATTTGTATGTGTTTGTCTGTTTATTGTATTTGTGTGTCCGAGTGAGTGTTAGGACTTGTACTCAGGTAGAAGGTCTTAGTTTCCTCAGAGTTGGCGTCACAAACGTTTGGAATATCAAATGCTGGAATCTGAACTCAGATCAACATGATTGAGCGACAGACATTCATAAAAACTGATATTTCTGTCCCACCCAGTTATGCCAATTTTAAAATTTTACAGTATTAGTAACATTGACTTGAAGTATATACTAATATTAATGTTTACCTGACATTATTATGGCTAATATTTAAGGCAATGATCATTTTTAGATGTATTTTAGAAAATGTGAAGATAAAATTCAGTAATACTTGTAAAATGCTCAGGATATAACAAACATAAGATAATTTTACTCAAATTATTTACCTTTGCAATTACAATGAATGATTGTACATGTTTTTCTTTTTTTTTTTTTAGAACTAGTGAGTCAAGGCTGAAATGAAACTTTGCATGTAGAGTTCACAGCATGAGGACTATACATTAAGACCAAATGTGCTAGAAGTTAAAGAAAACTATTTAAATATATATAATATTCACTAAATCTAATTCCTTCATCAGATAGATTTACCGTAACATAGTAAATGTAGTCCAGAGTTTCTTTACTAAGGTCAGCATGCAAAACAGCTGACATCTCCACTGCAATGAGAGCTGAGCATGTAACTTGTACTTCACTGTTATAATTGGAGAACCATGCCATGTTTAATCTCAGTTTTTATTATTTAAACTTTTTTGGGTCTCTGAATCTTGCCAGATCACTAGAGCTCTGTTATTTTAGCTAATTATGATTTAATATAATTGGCAAACTCTGAAGTCTAACTCAGCATATCTGAGATTAGGTGACTCTCCTGTTGATTTCAATGGATATCCAAAGTTTTTTCTAAACCATGTGGATAATATTGAAGCATGATATCACAAGAGTAGTCTAGTAATCACTCTTTGAGAAGAGTTTTGATTTAGGCATGTTCTGTTTTTTCATATGGTATATATTACAAACTACAAAACTAGCATTGTGATTATGATCTATTGTGACTAAGGAGATACTTATATAATAGAAATATTAGAGTCTACATAATGGGGCTAAAAAAGTAAGTCCAATCCTTACATAGTTGTTTTTTTTTTTTTACAAAAATAATTCTGGGGTATGACCTCCTACAGAATTGTTCTTAGGATAACCAAGATAAAGACAGAAAAAAACAATTTCATGAGCATTAATTAATAATGCCTCTTTTACTTCGACTTATTGAGCAATGTACTTGATACAATATCTGTATTAGTTTCTTTTATGTTGCCGTGATATAATATCCTGAAAAAAAATCAAGTTAAGAGATGAAGTGTTTATTTGCATTTACTGATCCAGAGGTGTGGAGTCCATCCTGGAGGGGAAGATATGGACACAGGTGTGGAAGGCCTGGTGGAAGAATCAGGATGCTGGGTAATCACATGCCATCTGTACAGAAAGCCAAAAATGAGCAGCAAGTGAGGTTGGGCTATAAATCTTCAAACTTACCTCCAATAACATAGTCCTATGTCAAGGCTCCATTTTCTACATGTTATATAATCTTTCCAAAGAGCATCAACTAATGGGGAGTTCAACGTGTATATTTAAACATATGAGCCTGTGGAGAATATTTTCTGTTCAACTCACGCAGTGCCTGTTATCTAATAACTGCTAATAGCAAAGAGCAGAAGTTAGTGTTAAACACTTTGGATCCTGAAGTGATATTTCACTTTTATTTTAATAAATAAAGTTTGCTTGAATATCGGAGAGTAAAATAGTCCCAATGGTAAGTCTTACAGATGAAGAAATGATGACACATGCCTTTAATCCCAGTAACCACTCCAGTTTGCCCTAGAAACCAGGAGGTAGTGGTGCATACCATTAAACCCAGCCCCAGAGAGGAATATAAGACAGGAGGAGACAGTTCTCTCACAGTCTCATTCTGAGATTCCTGGAGGCAGGATTTCCATTTCAGACTGAGGTAGAGGTAAGAACCAGTGGCTGACTGTTTTGTTTTTCTGACCTTCCAACTGAACCCCAATATCTGTCTCTAGGTTGTTTTTAGTCATGCTACAAGAGCCATTAATTTGCTAGTAGAGTTATAAATGAAATTGATAAAATTAAATCTTTTTAAGATGCAATAATTTACAGTAGGCCAACATTTTACTATTTTCCAGTCTTCTGCCAATTGCACTATCTAATCCTCACAATTACTTTCTGTAGGAGATGGGAAAGTTTTTAAAATTTCTATCATTAAAAGAAGAAATGCACAACTGAAGTGTTAAGAAAGTTAGTTGTATGTCAGTAAGACAAAAAGGCTACCGACTGACTGGGAGATCTTCACCAACCCCTCATCAGACAAAGGTCTGATCTCCAAAATATATAAAGAACTCAAGAAACTAGACTCTAAAACTCTAATAACACAATTAAAAAATGGGGTACTGAACTGAACAGAGAATTCACAACAGATGAACTTCAAATGGCCAAAAGACACTTAAGGTCATGCTCAACCTCCTTAGCAATCAGGGAAATGCAAATCAAAACAACTTTGAGATACCGTCTTACACCTGTCAGAATGGCTAAAATCAAAAACACTAATGATAGCCTTTGCTGGAGAGGATGTGGAGTGAGGGGAACACTCATCCATTGTTGGTGGGAATGCAAACTTGTGCAGCCACTGTGGAAATCAGTGTGGCGGTTTCTCAGGAAACTGAGAGTCGACCTCCCTCAGGACCCAGCAATTCCACTCTTGGGAATATACCCAAGAGATGCCCTATCATACTACAAAAGTATTTGTTCAACTATGTTCATAGCAGCACTATTTGTAATAGCCAGAACATGGAAACAACCTAGGTGCCCCTCAATAGAAAAATGGTTAAAGAAGGTGTGGAACATATACACATTAGAGTTTTACTCAGAGGTAAAAATCAAGGACATCTTGAATTTTTCATGCAAATGGATGGAAATAGAAAACTCTTTACTGAGTGAGTGAGGTAACCCAGACCCAAAAAGACGAATATGGTATGTATTCACTCATAAGTGGATTCTAGCCATAATTAAAGGTCTTTGAGCCTATAATTCTTGATCCTAGAGAAGCTAAATAAGAAGGTGAACCTGAAGAAAATCATATAGTTATTGTCCTGGATATTGGAAGTAGACAAGATTGCCAGGCAAACATGGGTGCTTGGGGGGGGGGGAAGTAAGGGGAGATGGTTAGAGAGAAGGGAGAAGGGGAAGATTGGGGATAGCTTGGGGGGACGGAATGTGGGGAGGGAGGAAGGATAGATATGGGAGCAGGGAAGTATATATCTCAACTAAGGGAGCCACTTTAGGGTTTGCAAGAGACTTGATTCTAGAGAGGTTCCCAGGTCCAAGGAGAGGTCCCCAGATTTTTCCCTGGGAAGCAGAGGAGAGGGTACCTGACCTGGCCTTGGCCCATAACAATACTGATGAATATTTTGCATATCACCATAGAACCTTCATCTGGCGATGGATGGAGATAGAGACAGAGACCCACATTGGAACACTGGACTGAGCCCACAAGATCCAAATGAGGACCAGAAAGAGGGAGAACATGAACAAGGAAGTCAGGACCGCAAGGGGAGCGTTCACCCACTGATACAAGGGTACTGATCTAAGGAGAGCTCACCAAGGCCAGCTGGACTGGGACTGAACGAGCATTTGATCATACCAGATTCTATGAATCTGGCTGACATGGGGCCTGACTGAGAAGCCATTGATAATGGCACTGGGACTTGTTTCGTCTGCATGTACTGGCTTTTTGGGATCCTAGTCTGTTTGAATGCTCAACCTCCTAGACCTGGAGGGAGGGGGGAGGAACTTGAACTTCCCACAGAGCAGGAAACCCTGACTGCTCTTAGGACTGGAGAGGGTGGAGGAGAGAGAGTGGGAGGAGTGGGAGGGTATTGGGAGGAGGGGAGGAAATGTAAATTTTTATAAATAAATGAATAAATTAAAAAAAGAAAGTTAGTTGTAGATTTTAGAATGCTGCAATAGTCTTAGCACTCTCAGAAAAAGTCAACTACAGGAAGTTATAGACATATGCATGAAGTTCCATTATCAGGCAGTGAAGGTACTGTTAAACCTCTGTGTACACAAGACAGTGCATGTTGTGAGTCAGGCGACAATTTGCCAAAAATTTTCTTCTTTTACTCTTTTCTCACTGGATTTCTTATTTGGCAACCTATGGCTTCTAAAAGGAGCATTTTTTCCTGCTGATGATTGATAACTCCAATTAAACACTTATATATGTATAATGTAAATATATATGTGTGTATCTCTATAGAAAACTTATAAAATAATAAATTTCCATATGGCTTTCTCAAACAGCCTTAATGTTATTTACTCTGCCCTGCGCTCCATTTTCAACTCTACTCTCCCATCTCTTTTTCTCTCTCAAACACCTTCCTCATTATTATTCAATTCCCCTTCATGTCACCTACATTCTATTACTCTTAATGGGGTTAAAATGTCCTCCATATTCCTCCTCCTCGCCCCTGACATTGTTTCCTAGATTCTAGAGGTGCTCCAAACTAGACACATATATCTAAGGGTTCAGTACTGTGTTTCACATGTGAGTGGAAATATGTGTTGTCTTTCTGAGCCTGTGTTATCTGAAACTGTGGATTGTTTTCCAGTTAAAGCTAATTACTTAAAAAATTAATGGGCTCATTTTTCTTTACAGATAACAAAATTCCGTTGTATACAGGTACCACATTTTCATTATCTATTCACCAGTTCATGAACATCTAGGTTGTTTCCAAATCCTAGCTATAATCAATGTGTGTCTATGTTGTAGGGGAGAATTTGAGTATAGCTGATAAATGTTATAGCTCAATCAATTTGTAGACATGTTTCTCGTTTGTTTTTTTTTTAAAAAAAATCGAAGCATCTTCTCACTGATATTTGCTACCTTTATCTTCTTATTCTCAATCATTCTGACTGGAATAAAACAGTCTTCATTTCCCCAATGACGAAGATTAATAAATAATCTAAAAAATACTTCCTAACATACTTATCATGTTTCCATTGCTTTCTTCCATCAAATTTTCCTTGAAAAAAAGATTTCCTGGAGGAGGCAGGCAGGGAGATTTCTGAGCAGCAAGTGGCACTGATCCTGTAGCAGAAGATACAATGGAGGGGTGTGTTCCTGACCGCCACACAAGCCCAGTAAGGGAACACACAATTTTCCCGCCATCCGTATCTCCCTGGCTATTCCGAAGGGGCGGCTTCCCCCAGCTAAACCCTCTCGCCTCCTACCTCATCCTGGCTTTCAGTAAGGAACCCCTACCCTCCCTCTCTCCCTTTTTCGGGGCATAAAATCCTCCAACTCAGCGTGTGTGGGCGCCGCCGGGATGGGGCAGTGAGTGCAAACGGGAGGGTGTTCCTTTGCTTTAATAGCCTGCCTGCAGCAAGGTAGGACTGCAGGCAAAGTGATTCCTGGATAGCAAGGGGCACTAATCCGGTAGCAGAAGACCCAGCGGAGGGAAGAGCCATTGGAGAACATCTGAAGGAAGAGATGGGCAGGTGCCAAGGCAAGAATTCTTCCAACAATCTGAAAAACAACATGAAAACACCAGATCCCAGCGAACTTACAACAGAAGGACTTGAACACCCTATTCGGGAAGAAGTGGAAAACAGTGTCATTATGAAAGCAATAGAGTCTCTGAAACAGGGTATGAATAACTCACTTAAAGAAATAGAAGAGAAATATAACAAAAAGATTGAAGAAATGAGAAAAGAAATGGAAGAGAAATATAACGAAAAGTTTGAAGAAATGAGTAAATTCGTAAAAGATACCCTGGAAAACCAAGAAAAAACAATCAAACAGGTAATGAAATCAGTTCAAGAATTGAAAACTGAAATGGAGGCAATGAAGAAAACACAAACCGAGGGCCGGCTGGATACGGAAAATCTATGTAAACAGAGACTTCAGGAACAAGCATAACCAATAGGATACAAGAGATAGAAGAATGAATCTCAGATTATGAAGACACCATAGAGAAAATAAACGCTCTGATCAAAGAAAACAGCAAATCTAACAAATTCTCATCACAAAACATTCAGGAAATCTGGGACATAATAAAAAAACCAAATCTAAGAATAATGGGAGTTGAAGAAGGAGAAGAATTGCAGATCAAAGGTCCAGAAAATATATTCAACAAAATTATAGAAGAAAACTTTCCCAACCTAAAGAATGATATTCCTATGAAAGTTCAAGAAGCATACAGAACACCGAATAGATTGGATCAGAAAAAAAAACATCCCCTCGCCATATAATAATCAAAACACAAAGCATTCAGATTAAAAAAAGGATATTAAGAGCTGAAGAGGAAAAGGATCAAGTAACTTATAAAGGTAAACCTATGAGACTTACACCAGACTTCTCTATGGAAAACATGAAAGTCAGAAGGTCCTGGATAGAGGTACTGCAGAAACTAAGAGACCATGGATGCAAGCCCAGACTACTATACCCAGCCAAGCTATTGTTCACTATCAACAGAGAAAACAAAATATTCCAGGATAAAAACAAATTTAAACAATACGTAGCTACAAATGCAGCCTTACAGAGAATATTAGAAGGAAAATCACAACCCAAGGAATCCAACATTCCCAACACTGCCTACAATAACTTAGACACTTAGCGACCCTTCACAAGCACAACTCAAAGAAGGAAAACACATACACTCTACTACCCAAAAAAAATGTTCGGAGTCAACAACCACTGGTCATTAATATCACTTAATATCAATGGACTCAATTCACCTATAAAGAGGCACAGACTTAGAGATTGGATACGAAAACAGGATCCAACATTCTGCTGTTTACAAGAAACACACCTCAACCACAAAGACAGACACCTACTCAGAATAGAGGGTTGGGAAAAGGTTTTTCCAAGCAAATGGACCTAAGAAACAAGTGGGTGTGGCCATTCTAATATCTAACAAAATTGACTTCAAACTAAAATCAATCAGAAGAAATGGAGATGGACATTTCATACTCATAACAGGAACAATTCATCAGGAAGAAGTCTCAATCCTGAATTTCTATGCCCCTGATATAAAGGCACCCACATATGTAAAAGAAACTCTTCTAGAACTCAAGGCAGTCATTAAACCACACACACTAATAGTAGGAGACTTCAACACACCTCTCTCACCAATGGACAGGTCAATCAGACAGAAACCTAACAGAGAAATAGGAGAATTATTGGAGGTACTGAATCAAATGGACTTAACAGACATCTGTAGAACAATCCACCCAAATAGGAAAGAATATACCTTCTTCTCTGCAGCTCATGGAACCTTCTCGAAAATTGACCACATGCTCGATAACAAAGCAAACTTCTACAGATACAAAAAAATATTAGTAACCACCTGTGTATTGCCAGATCACCATGGATTAAAGTAAGAATTCAACAACAGTGCTACCCCCAGGAAGCCAACAAACTCATGAAAGTTGAACAGTCAACTACTAAATCACCCCAGGGTCAAAAAAGAAATAAAGAAAGAAATTAAAGTCTTCCTTGAATTTAATGAAAACAAAGACACAACATACTCAAACCTATGGGACACTATGAAAGCAGTGCTAAGAGGAAAGTTCATAGCACTAAGTGCTCAAAGAAAACGGAGAAAGTACACATTGGAGACTTAACAGCATATTTGAAAGCTCTAGAAAAAAAAGAAGCTGATTCACCCAGGAGGAGTAGAAGACTGGAAATAATCAAACTGAGGACTGAAATCAACAAAATAGAAACACAGAAAACAATCCAAAGACTCAATGAAACAAAAAGCTGGTTCTTGGAGAAAATCAACAAAATTGACAAACACTATCCAAACTAATCAATCGGCAGAGAGAGAACATGCAAATTAATAAGATCAGAAATGAAAAGGGGGACATAACCACAGACACAGAGGAAATTCAGAGAATCATTAGATCTTACTACAAAAGCCTGTATGCCACAAAATTGGAAGACGTAAAAGAAATGGACATTTTTTTAGATAAGTATCATATACCAAAGTTGAACCAAGAATAGGTGAACAATCTAAATGGATCTGTTAGTCGTGAAGATTTAGAAGCTGTTATCAAAAATCTCCCTACCAAAAAAATCCCAGGACCAGATAGTTTCAATGCAGAATTCTACCAGAACTTCCAGGAAGAGCTAATTACTCCTTAATGTATTCCACAATATAGAAACAGAAGAGTCATTGCCAAACTCCTTTTATGAAGCTACAGTTACCCTGATACCAAAACCACACAAAGACACAACCAAGAAAGAGAATTACAGGCCAATCTCACTCATGAACATCGACACGACAATTCTCAATAAAATACTGGCAAACCGAATCCAAGAACACATTAGAAAAATTATCCATTATGATCAAGTAGGCTTCATCCCAGAGATGCAGGGATGGTTCAACATACGCAAATCTATCAATGTAATCCATCATATAAATAAACTGAAAGAAAAAAATCATATGATCATTTCATTGAATGCTGAAAAAGCATTTGACAAAATTCAACACCCATTTATGATAAAGGTGTTGGAGAGACTGGGGATACAAGGATCATACCTAAATATAATAAAAGCATTATACAGCAAGCCGACAGCTACCATCAAATTGAATGGAGAGAAACCTAAAGCCTTTCCACTAAAATCAGGAACATGACAAGGCTGTCCACTCTCTCCATACCTCTTCAATATAGTGCTTGAAATTCTAGCAATAGCAATAAGACAACATAAGGAGATTAAGGGGATTCGAATTGGAAAGGATGAAGTTAAACTTTCGTTATTTGCTGACGATATGATAGTGTACATAAGCGACCCCAAAAACTCTACCAAAGAACTCCTACAACTGATAAACACCTTTAGTAATGTGGCAGGATACAAGATCAACTCCAAAAAATCAGTTGCCCTCCTAAACACAAAGGATAAAGAAGTAGAGAGGGAAATCAGAGAAACATCACCTTTCACGATAGCCACAAATAGCATAAAATATCTTGGAGTTACTCTAACCAAGGAAGTGAAAGACCTATTTTACAAGAACTTTAAGTCTTTGAAGAAAGAAATTGAGGAGGATACCAGAACATGGAAAGATCTCCCCTGCTCTTGGATTGGGAGAATCAATATAGTAAAAATGGCAATTCTACCAAAAGCAATCTATAGATTCAATGCAATCCCCATCAAAATCCCATCAAACTTCTTCACAGACCTTGAGAGAACAATAATCAATTTTATATGGCAAAACAAAAAACCCAGGATAGCCAAAACAATCTTATACAATAAAGGAACTTCTGGAGGCATTACCATCCCTGACTTCAAACTCTATTACAGAGCTACAGTATTGAAAACAGCTTGGTTTTGGCATAAGAACCGAGAAGTCGACCTATGGAATCGAATAGAAGACCCGGATATTAACCCACAAACCTATGAACACCTGATTTTCGACAAGGGAGCTAATGGTATACAATGGAGGAAGGAAAGCATCTTTAACAAATGGTGCTGGCATAACTGGATGTCAATCTGTAAAAGAATGAATGTAGATCCCTATCTATCACCATGCACAAAACTCAAGTCCAAATGGATTAAAGACATCAACATTAATCTGTCCACTTTGAACCTGATAGAAGAGAAAGTGGGAAGTAGTCTACAAGATATAGGCAGAGGAGGCCGCTTCCTAAGTAGAACCCCAGTAGCACAGACAATAAGAGAAACAATGAATAAATGGGACCTACTGAAACTGAGAAGCTTCTGTAAAGCAAAGGACACTGTCAGTAAGACAAAAAGGCTATCTTCGGACTGGAAGAAGATCTACACCTCATCAGATAAAGGTCTGATCTCCAAAATATACAAAGAACTCAAGAAACTAGACATTAAAACTCTAATTAACCCAATTAAGAAATGGGGTACTGAACTGAATAGAGAATTCACAACAGATGAACTTCGAATGAGCAGAAGACACTTAAGGACATGCTCAACCTCCTTATCGATCAGGGAAAAGCAAATCAAAAACCACTTTGAGATACCATCTTACAACTGTCAGAATAGCTAAACTCAAAAACACCAATGATAGCTTATGCTGGAGAGGATGTGGAGGGAGGGAAACACTCATCCATTGTTGGTGGGAATGCAAACTTGTGCAGCCACTGTGGAAATCAGTGTGGCGGTTTCCCAGGAAACTGGGAGTCAACCTCCCTCAGGACCCAGCAATTCCACTGTTGGGAATATACCCAAGAGATGCCCTATCATACTACAAAAGTATTTGTTCAACTATGTTCATAGCAGCACTATTTGTAATAGCCAGAACATGGAAACAACCTAGGTGCCCCTCAATAGAAGAATGGTTAAAAAAGGTGTGGAACATATACACATTAGAGTTTTACTCAGCGGTAAAAAACAATGACATCTTGAATTTTGCATGCAAATGGATGGAAATAGAAAATGCTTTACTGAGTGAGGTAACCCAGACCCAAAAAGACGAATATGGTATGTACTCACTCATAAGTGGATTCTAGTCATAGTTATGGGTCTTTGAGGCTATAATTTGTGATCCTAGAGAAGCTAAATAAGAAGGGGAACCTGAAGAAAATCATATAGTTATTGTCCTGGATATTAGAAGTAAGCAAGATTGCCAGGCAAACTTGGGTGCACGGGGGGGGGGGGGTGGTGAGGGGGTGGAAGTAAGGGGAGATGGTTAGGGAGAGGGGAGAGGGGGAGGATTGGGGATGGCTTGGGTGAATGGGAGGGGGAAGGGAGGAAGGATGGTTATGGGAGCAGGAAGTTTATATCTCAACTAAGGGAGCCATTTCAGGGTTTGCAAGAGACTTGATTCTGAAGGGGTTCCCAGGCCCAAGGAGAGGTCCCCAGATTGTACCCTGGGCAGCAGAGGAAAGGGTGCCTGAACTGGCCTTGGCCCATAATCATATTGATGAATATTTTGCATGTCACCACAGAACTTTCATATGGTGATAGATGGAGATAGAGACAGAGACACATATCGGAACACCGGACTTAACTCCCTAGTTCCAAATGAGAAGCAGAGGGAGGGAGATCGTGAGCAAGGAAAGCAAAATCAGAGGTGGCCTTCATCCAACGATGGATGGAGATAGAGACGGAGAACCACATTGGAGCACTGGAAGTCAGGACCGCGAAGGGTGTGTTCACCCACTGATACAAGGGGACTGATCGAATGAGAGCTCACCAAGGCCAGCTGGACTGGGACTGAACGAGCACGTGATCAAACCGGAGTCTCTGAATGTGGCTGACATGGGGGCTGACAGAGCCCCCAAGGTCCAAATGAAGACTGAGAAGCCAATGACAATGGCACTGGGTCTTGTTTCGTCTGCATGGACTGGCTTTTTGGGATCCTGGCCTGTTTGGATGCTCACCTTCCTGGACTTGGAGGGATGGGGGAGGAACTTGGATTTCCCACAGGGCAGGAAACCCTGACTGCTCTTGGGAATGGTGAGGGAGGAGGAGAGGGAGTGGGGGGAGCGGGAGGGTATTGGGAGGATGAGAGGAAGCAGAAAGAGTGTTTTCGGATACTTGAATAAACAAGTCTAACTGAAAAAAAAAAAAGAAAAAGAAAGAGGAGTCGGAATCCAGATATACAGGAGAAGCTAGGAGCAGAGAGGAAATAGGAGATACGAGATGGAGGAGGGGCAATGCAGTATGATAGAGTATAGATTAATATAAATGGGTTAATCTAAGTTACTAGAACTAGTTAGGAGCAAACCTAAATTAAGATCGAGCTTTCATAATTACTAAGAAGTCTCCACCGGAAGCCTGAAGGTAAACAGAAGGTGCAAGATGAAAAACAGCACTATTTTCATAGGGGAGGGGTGGAGTGGGGGGCCATGATGTGAAGGTGGAGAGGCAATAGGGAAAACATGCGGGCAGCTAGGGAGACAAAGCGTCCCTGGGTGAGCACTCAGCATGTTGACTGAGAGCATTTTCAGTCCCTGAGCTATGGTCATCACTTGTTCTGCAGACACTCTGTCATCCGTTGTTCTGGGAAATGACCAATGTGTCATACCTATACAACAACCAAATTTGAACTTCACATGCTTCATTCTCTTAAAACCGTGTCATGGCAAACCCAAATGAAAGAATGTGATTTCATTGGAACTACAGAGTCATGGTAAATTAATTAAAAAAAAAATAACCTGGGTGCTTGAAAAGAAGTTGTTTTTAAGTCAACCATCAACTCATCCAGGCATAATTTCTACATTGAGTAAAAAAGAAATGGCATTTTCATTTCTTTCCCTCAGTCACCCTATACATAAAATTATACTTTAGATTTAATAAGGGGTCAATATTTGACTTTCACCCCCATAAGCATTTTGCAGTTACTTTTCTCCAACCCAAGAATTTGCACCTTGCATATCAAAGACAACTACTTACAGATATTTTTATAATGTATTTATAATCCACACATATTAAAAGATGGAGAGTTAAATAGACCAACAGAAATAACGTTTGGTTCAGCAGTGTTAGAGTATGTAGCTTAAGTGGCATTTTGTAGTATATTCAGGCAGAACCTTTTTAGGGTGGTATGACATTTAAATTAATCTATTTTGGCTCAGGAAAATTTTAACATAGATTAAAACTCTAGTCTTCAGACTACATGCATCTTGTGAAAAAGGAAATAAAACTTTAGGACTTTCTTTGCATATTTATTTATTTATATTATATAAATATATGTTTTTATATATATGGGGAGATGTACATGAGACAGCATGTATGTGGAGGTCAGAGGACAATCTGTGGAAGTCAGTTCTCTCCTTCTGCTAGATGGATTCGAGGGCTCAAACTCAGATCATCAGGTGGGGCAAAAAGAACCTTGACCCACTGAGTCACCTCAGCAAGCAGATGTAGGTTTCAAATGCCTGTAAGCACTAGATGCTCATGTCAGATGCTGGGTTATAAAAGGGCATGAAATAAAAGCATTAATTAAAAAAAAATTTCCCAGTCTGAACACAGTATATGTAGGTGAAAATCCTCTTCCTTTTGCGCTGTTATCTGGGCATAAACCACACAAACAAAAGTAGAAGGTATTATCTGATGTTTGTAATTTACCTTAGAAGTGTGTGTGTGTGTGTGTGTGTGTGTGTGTGTGTGTGTGTGTGTGTACAGTCATCCTCTAGAGCAAACATTCACTTGTGGCTCATGTTGCTGAAGAAAACTCATCTCCCTCTCTATTCTAGTAGTCAGTAGACTCACCTAGGGGTGGGGCTTCATGAGTATCTCCCACAGTTGTGCTGGAATTTTGGAGTCTTAATATTGGACAGGTACTGTGCATCTAGTGTGATTTCATGTGTACAACAGGCCTGACATGTCCTCTACCACCTCTGTCTCTTAAATTACGTTTGCTTCTTTTTCCAGAGAGATCTCTGAGGATTGGGAGGAAGTGGTGTGATAGGGATGACCATGCAACAGTCTCTTGTTCTCTGAATGCTGACTTATTCTATTTCTATGCATTAATACATATTCTAAAACATTAAGAATTAGTTTAATACTATGTCCATTTAACAGAGTAATGGTGGTAGATTCTCTTATAGGGTCTATGACCAAATCAGCCACAGGCTTTTGGCTCAGTTAATTGTTAAAAGCATGAGCTTTATCTTGTAGAGCAGGCCTATGTTGTTAGATTCTCTCATAACATGTGTGCCAATATTGCATTAGTGAGTATATTTTGACAGGCCAGTTGTTATTGTAGTTCCCAGGATTGACTGCTAGGTAGACTGTTGAATATTTTTCTCCCCCAGTAACATACAACATCTTCCAGCACTATGAAATCTAGCCCGTAGGAAGTTGGAGAAATTATTATTTAAAGTCATTGAAAAGTGTGTGTTGAATACAGTAACTTTATGTTTTTATTTTTCTATTTCTGTTCTTACTCTTCCTTTATGTTTTCATAATTACAGCTTAAGTTATTATAAATATTTCTCCTTAATACTAACTTAATTCTCCATGCCCTATGTGTTATCTTTAGCAACTGGGTCTTACCACCGAATTTTCAAGGGTAACCAAGATCAATACCAGTAGCCCATGATTTTTGGAACTCAGTTGGACCCCACTGAACAACAACTTGTAAAAAAGTAACCCATACCTGACACTAGGAATTTCATTCAATAGCCTAGACTGTCTGAGAGAGGCGTTGCTCCCCTGTTATAGCGCAACTTCATTCAAACTTTATACATATATTTATCTACAAGTTTTAGGAAGTTTTTCAGTAGTATGTTTTTTATGTTGTTTCAAAATATCTTCAATGTTAGCTGCTTCTCTTCACACTCCCTCTTCTACCTTGTCTTGACATTCCACCCTATTTAATCTTCCTGCCCCATTATTTTCTCCTTTATAGCAGCCCTGTTCTATACCCTCACCCCAAATCCTCCCATTGTTCCTATCTAGTTTCCTGACAACAGTGGATACTCCATTTTAAATTTACATATCCGGAGCTAGTACACACCCATGAGAGGGAGCATGTAGTCTTGTTGTTCTGCTTCTAGGTTATCTCATTCAGAATGATTGTTCATGCATGTGTTAGTGTGTGCACACATGTGTATGTCTATGTGCATTACATATGGAGCCCAGAAGATGACTTCATGAGTCTTCCTTAACTACCTCCCATCTTCTTCAACTCCATTTTTGAGACAGAATCTCTCACCGCACCTGAGGCTGACCAGTTAAACTAGATGGTCAGGGCAACAATTCTTTGGAAACTTCTCATTTTTGGTTCTAGGATTGTAATACACCCGGCCCCTTTTGTGTGAGTTCTGGGAATTGAACTAAAGTCCTAATGTTTGCACAGGAAGCATTGTGCTGAGTGATTCATTTCTGCAGCCTCTGTCACCAGTTGCCCAAAAGTCAATGTCTTTTAAAAATAAGTTAGCTTTGTTCTGCATTCTTACATACATACACCTTCCAAAGCTACTTTTAAAAATTGTATTAAAAAACACTGTAAAGGACTCTTCCCTACATAGAAGCTTTAATTTGTGTTTTAAATCAGATAGTAAATTAAAGGAACTTAGTTACTTTCTTTTCCTTTCGTTCCCTGGACTCTGGAAGAAACAACTTATAATTATGCTGATTTTAATGTTTAGTTGCTGACGTCCACATATTTTTTCATTTTATTTTTTAAATGCCATATTCTTATACTTTTTAATTTTTCATATTTTAAGCAGGAGAAAACTGTCTAGCCTGAACAATTTCTGCAATGTCACACATGTGGTTTAAGAAAAATATTTACTCCTTAGGTTGTGAAAGTCATTTGTAGTTTCCAATTAGGCTGCTCCAGGCCATTAACAGATAATGATACACAAACACACACTGTGTACTTTCCAAACACTTGAACTAGTTCAGTTTTTCATTAGTAAAACGCCAGTGTGCATCCTATCTGCCAACTCCACATCTCTGGAAATAGCTGTGTTAGGCCAACTTCACCTCACAAAACTTTAACAAGGAAATAGCAGAACTTGGCTGTCTTTAAATACTTCAGCACTTCGTGATGTCTTTTGTGGTGACTTTGTGCTTCAGAAATTCTTCTTGAAGACAGGACATGGTCAGATGCAATTAAACTTCTAAACACATTTTAGTATTACTACTAAATTTGTAATTTGGAAAATTATAAGTTTGAAATGTTATGTATTACTATTGAGTAATGTACTGTAAGAGAAATAAACATACATCTAATTCTTTGTAAGTGGAAGAGATTAGAGACAGAGAAAATAAGAAAAACTAAGCCTGTATCTAGGTGTCCAAAATCAGAAAACAGCCATCACATACAAAAGCTCTTAATAGGATCCCATTTAATGGCAATGGTATTAGAGACTTAATGTGCTGTCAATACAGTCTTGTTTGCAGCATAGCAGTCATTTGTAGAAAGTAAATGATACAACTTGATCTTGGTACTTTCCATGCCAACCAGTCTTCTTCTTCTTCTTCTTCTTCTTCTTCTTCTTCTTCTTCTTCTTCTTCTTCTTCTTCTTCTTCTTCTTCTTCTTCTTCTTCTTCTTCTTCTCCTCCTCCTCCTCCTCCTCCTCCTCCTCCTTCTCCTCCTTCTCCTCCTCCTCCTCCTCCGCCTCCTCCTCCTCCTCCTCCTCCTCCTCCTCCTCTCCTCTTCTTCTTCTTCTTCTTCTTCTTCTTCTTCTTCTTCTTCTTCTTCTTCTTCTTCTTCTTCTTCTTCTTAAGATTTATTTATTTATTATGTATATAACATTCCTTCCATGAATGCATGCATGCCAGAAAAGGGAACCAGATCTCATTATAGGTGGTTGTGAGCCACCATGTAGTTGCTGAGAATTGAACTCAGGACCTCTGGAAGAGCAGTTAGTCTTAACCTTTGAGCCATCTCTCCAGCCCCGCCAATATTCTTAATACCATTGTTTTATTGTCTGCATTTATTTCTTCTTGATGACTATTTAACCCAATGTACAATCATTTTGTTTAAAGTAAGGATATTTGCAAGGAGAGGAGATAATCCATTTGGTGTTGTCTACTGCTTCTTTCAGTCTTGCTGCTCAAGTAATGTAATCTTTCTCTCTGAGTTAATGATCTTTTAAAATAAATTATATGCAAATCTGTTAACCTCATATAGACTAATCATTTTCTTTTTTTTTCAAAGTGAACAGCACATGCTTTTCTTAAAGAAGGCTAAATGTTGCATAAGTGTAGTCTTTCTGTTAAACTCTTGTTTTGATAAAACACATCACCATAGTATCATGAAACTTCCTTCTATTTCTCCAGGCAGTTAGAATCTATTTGATCAGTGATCCCTGCCTGCACTTGTAAAAGTCTGCCAATGAATATATAGAAGCATGTCTCTGGATTCACAATCTTTATCTCTATATTTATCTACTGGACAGAGAACTCCCAAGAATTATCCAGATCTCATCCACATAGCTCAAGATTGTGCATATCAATCTTTTATATGTGTAATATCAGCACAACTAAATTCCAACTTTTGGCTTACAAAGAGACATGTGCAAAATTGAAGTTACATGCGCTTAAAAGACAGTTGGTAGAAATCTAGCTTTAAAGTTTAACTATCAGATATAGATAGTTGAATCAACAGAGTTTTATTGCTCTTATTGCAGACAAAAGACTGCTTACGATCCCATTTTATCTTTGGAGGCACAAAATAGTGTTAATGCCAGCTGTTTTAATTAGCTTTGATTTTCAACTTGACACAGCCTATATTTGAAAGAACTTCCTAGATCAGATGTCCTATGAATGTGTCTGTTGGAACTGTTTTGGTTATTAATTGGTGCAGTAGGATCCAGTCCACTGTGAGCTGTACTGTCCCGAAGCAGGTGGTCCTGAGCTATGTGAAATAGATAACTACATTTGAGCCTACAATCTGCCAGAGAATGAACCAGCAAGCATTTTTCCTCCAAATTCCTGCCTTGACTTCCCTCAGAGATGGATGGAAATCTGTTAGTGTTGGTTGAAAAACCCTTTCCTTCCCCAGTAACCTTTGGTCAGAGCGTTCTATCACAGCGACAGAAAGGAAACTGGAACACCAGCTTTCTCAAGCAACTGTTGGTTCCATTTGGCTCAGTTCTGACAGAAGATATGTGGAAAATTTAGAAAAGGCTTTCAGCTCTAAGCCTTAAGAAAGAACACCAGAGATGCTCGAATTATCTCTGACATTCCAAGAGTGACCTCAAAGGCCATTTCCAGTTTCAAGACAGCCTGTCACTGAGTCAGTAGGTAGGAAAGAGGTCTGAAGAACGCTCACGAGCCCAAGTACTCATGTTTGGCAGACAAAGTAGAAATAAAATTATATTGCATTAAATTATTGAGATGCTAAATTTTGTTTGCTATTGCTACAGTCTTGTTTTCTTCTTTCTAATAATCTAAATATTTATTGATGCCAAATTCAATGTGGTAGTACTTAAAATGGTTAATTTTTTAAAAACAATATTTGAGAATTTAATATATTTATAAAACATAATATCATCACATTTGCCCCCCCCCCCCTTATATCTGTCTCTAACTCCCTCTGGATATCCCTCACATGCTCCCACCCAGTGTCATGTCACCTTCTTGTTTAAATAACCTACAAAGTACAGTTTACACTGACCATGTGTGCATGGGTATAGGGTCATTCACTGGAGCAGTAGCAATTTACCAGTGGCCACCCCCAACCCAAGAAGGAGTCTTCTAACTGCAGCTGTTCATTGCCAGTATTTCCTCTGGTAAAGGTTTGTCCTGAAAATTCTATTCTCTATCTCTGCTGGAGTTTGGCTGGCTTGCTCTTTTGCAGGTAACCACAGTTGCCATGAGTTCATAAATAGAGTAACTATGTGTGTCCTGAAGACAGCATTACACAGTATCCTTCCACGTCCTCTGTTTATTTACATTTTTCTGCCTCTTCTTCTGCTGTATTTCCTGAGCCTTAGTGTGTGTGTGGGGGTGGTCATAGGTTTGATAAAGGGATGACGTAGATGTGCCATTTAGGAACGAGTTCACTTATTCCTAGTAACATTTTTTTGTCACTCTGACTATTTATGAGTCTCTCACTTAACTAATAGATACCCAGTGCAGAAAGAAGCTTCTCTGATTAAGATTGTGAGCTGTCCATGTGTATTGATATAATCACAAATATTTGTTCAATTTGACAACATGACCATTTAGCAAGATAGCAGCACATTCTACCCTAGAGACTATAACATTCCTCCCACATGTTTTTGATCTGGTTTATAGCATAAAACCTGATTTCCTTCTCATTGTGCAATCCACAGATTCAATCAGAATTTACATGGTTTCTTTGTAACAGCCATGTTACTATTAAACTGCTGGGACTTCTTGCCTGGCACCTATAGTTTTCAGAGTTCAGCACTGTGAAAAGTCAGATATCAGAAATTTCAATGATGATCATTACTATTGTGTGACATGAAGACATTAAACAATTCTAGGATCTTTAGTTGCTTGGAAGCATAAAATATTCTGAGAAGAGAACAGTTATAATAAAAGCCTGGCTGTAAGGTAATGGGTATTAATAGCACTTGATATCTAATTTAAGAAAAATTTCAGAATGAAAATATTATGAACATAATAAGAAGAAATTTCATCCTTTGCAGAATTATATTTCAAATACTGAAGGGTGGAATTGCAATGACTTTGATAATAAATTCATGTAATTCTCATGTATTGGATAAACATGGAATAAAATAAAAACTACAGCTAAATATAAATGTTTACTAAGACTCACAGTTGCATAAAGGACCCTGAATAAATACAATTTGAGTATGTTGTTCTTCTAATGTTGTACAGAAAACATCCTGGTAAGCACTGGCATAGTAATGTGAATAGGGAAATTAATTGCTGTTGATATTTAAATTAGGGAAAGAATTGTTGGTATGATTCCTGGTATGAGTTAAGACAGATACATACATTAGAGCCTATGGAGATTTTGGATTTTATGAATTAGCACATTTTTTTTCTGTTTGTTGCTAAAAGGAGAGCCAAATGATGTTAATAGGAAACAGAGGCCACTCAAAAAAAAAGTTTCCATTTCCCAAATATGATATGTGAACAGGAGAGTCCATGAATGGTAGGTTCAAAAGAAAGAATAGCCTCTTGGAACTAGTGATCTAGGAAAGCATACATGAAAGAGAATTCCCCCCAGAGGTAGGGAAATACTTAGTCAAGGATGCCCTCAATCAAAATAAATCACTTTCAAATTGCCTACGTAGTGAGATTTGAGAATTTCACACCACAGAAACCTTGTTTTTCTCCTAGCTTAGTCATTTCTGACTAGGTTTGCTTCCTGTATGATTTACCCAGTGCCAGGCGGTGATAAAGACAATTTTCCATTTTAGTTAGTAGGGCATTACAGTAAATGTGGAGGAGGCAATCCAAGCCCATTATCGACCACTGTATATTCTTGATGATTTGGGTCTTGATCTTATGCAATGATGACAAAAGATAGATTGAAAACAGGCTCATTTATATTGATTGGAACAGCAACCGATTGGAGAGGCAATGTTTTCAGCACATTATTTATCTTAATCTGGCCAGGAAAATGCTGTGGGAAGTGACTTAGGTAAGTTCCTTGCCAGTATGTTAATACATATCACATGATCTTCTAGTTATTCACTAGATTGAGGCGCCCTGAGTCCCATGTTAGGACTAGAAACTCAGTACACACTCGATATTATTAGCATTTGCTATTCATTAGACAGAGGTTAGAGGCATGCAGATATGCTCACAAATACCTACGCGCTTTGTCATAGTTTATTACAGGATGAAAATGTTCAATATAGGAAATATTCCAACAGCGCATTCCTAAAACAACAGCCACAGGGAAAGTTTTTCTCTGTGAACTTTGAATAACAACTTGCGACTTTTTGGGTATTTGATGGTATAGCGGTCACAGGCTCAAAGCACCAAGCAGAAAGTAACATAGGAGCTACAGAAAGGCATGATGACTAAGCAGTAACGGCATTTTAGGTATGGAACAGAAATAATTCACAAAGAACATATTTTTAAGTGGTGCAAATGCTTCCTTACACAGTGAAAGATTTAGTTCAGACACAAGGTAGGTCAGGCCCCCACGAGATTTATTGGGCAAATAACTATTGCATAGTTTTCTGTGTTATTGAAAGAAAGAGAGTGGTTCTAAAAAGGCAAACTATGAGGCCACCAGCTTAAATACAGGAGCTGTTCATATGATGCAGGTGATTATTGGGGGCCCTGATTCAGTTGAGTTCAGCTGCAAGACTCAGCCGTACCATGGAAGGAGAGAACCACTTCCCAGAGAAGATGTCTGCTGGTGACCAGATGAAGGCCGTCCAGAGTTCTAGGCTCTGCTCCTGGTGGAAGTGGGAAGGTCTCCTGTTCCATATTCAGAACCTTACACCTTGTGGTCATTTAGGGAAATAGTTTATGGGACTGTCATTTGGCTGTTAGCTAAATAAGGAATACTGTTATGCACTATTCATGTGCTTTTTCCTCTCCATTCAACATTGTATAGTCTCTTTCTCGTGGCTCCTTTCTCTGCCATCATTTCTATCATTTAACTCCCTTAGCAGTAAATTCTTTAAATGTAGCACGACATGGTTCTTTAAAAATAGAATGAAAATATACAAGACTAATATTGAAATAGAATTCCTTTTCATTTTTCTGCAGATAAAAGAAAAATTACTATGTGATTTTCATAATTAAGAATATCAAACTCTTACAAAATCACATTTTGTCACCTTACCATAGATGGATGGGAAACATATGAATTGGGTTTCCATCAAAACACACACATTAAAAAACCCATATTAAATTTGTTTGGGAAAATTCTTTCTATATTTTGCCAATTTCAAATATTTGAAAATAATTTGAGTGCTTTTTAGCACTAAGAAATCATATAATTTTTCTTTTACGAATTAAGCAACGGGTGAAAATAAGCCATGAAAAGGTTTTCTACAGAAATAGCTATCAAGCAGAAAATACTGTCATCCTGATATCCCCATGAATTAGCTAAAATGTAATTACCTGAAGGAAAAGTACATCATGTTCAGAAAAACCAACTGAGCCCTGAAAACCTTAGGAAACCATTATCATCCAAAGATATGTTGTTCATTTTTAAATATAAAAAAGGCCATTCTTCCATGTTTATAAAAAGGCATCTTTCTTATTTTCAGTATGAGAATAAAGTGTACTGAATAATATTGGTTTGGTTGCATATGGTAATTAATTTTGACATTAGCCACTGTAAAATGGATTTCTCATGGGACTTAAAGTACAGACGAGCATAGTGAGGGACATGCTGGGGGACAGTATGAGAAATACAGTATGAGAAATGCAGTATGAGAAATGCAGCTTCACCAGGCTCAAAGACTGCGGAAAACAGAGAATGGATCAGACCCTCTGTGTGTGTGTGTGTGTGTGTGTGTGTGTGTGTGTGTGTGTGTGTGTATGGTATTGGCTCATTGTTATGTCACAGGTTGCAGTGAGAAGTGTTTGGCTTTTGTGTCCCCATCATCATATCAGGGAATACCGAACATCTTTTAGCACAGTTTTAGCACGATGCTAAAGGAACTGGGACAGGGCCGTATATATATATATATATATATATATATATATATATATATATATATATATATGTATATACATATATATATATATGTATATACACACACACACATACTTACCAGTCACTTATCCCTGAGGAGCCCATGAGCTAGAATCCAAGAAAAAGGAGTATTGCAATGCAGGTGACATGCACTACGGTGAAGCATATTGATTTGTCAATAAAGAGAAGTTGTATTTCCAAAAATATTAATGATTATTGGACAGGCAATAAGACAGAGGTTTACAGGGAAGACTAATTTCCCTTTAATCATTTCCATATATGATTCTCTCCTAACCCTATTGCTTTATGGGCTTCAACACATGATTTGTGCAGTGCATGCAGAAACAGATGACAGCAGGTGACTGATAACAAAGGTGTTCTGTGCTTCACTTCTCTGAATGATTGTGTGAGCAGAGCAGACCTGGTTGAGGATCAGGAGACCATGCTTTCCATTTTTATAACCGCTGCATCCCTTTCCACATAGAGCAGAGACAACTATTCTCTAAACAACAATATTTTATAGGTTTTGAGCATTTTCCTGTGCTTTGAAAATTACATCACAAGGAAATACTGAATCACAATCCAAACTTCTAAAATGCAGACCACACTACCAAAACTATTGCTGTTATATTCAGGTAAAGGAATTATAAGTTATAAAAGTTTAGGGTATTTGAAAAATCAGTTACTTAAAGGGGCCTTGGTGGAGCATGCCTTTAATCCCACCACTCAGGAGACAGAGGCAGGTGGATCTCTATGAGTTCAAGGCCAGCCTGGTCTACAAGAGCTAGCTCCAGGACAGGCTCCAAAAGCTACAGAGAAACCATGTCTTGGAAAGAAAATTAAAGAAGAAGAAATCAAAGTGTACTTGTTAACTTATGAATACGTCAATATTTTTAAGTTCAGAGTATGTTTTGAGTATTTATTGATAAATATACATAAAATTTTCTAATCTTGACTCTATATTTCCAAAAAGATAGCATCAATCAGTTACACAAAATGAAAATAGACTTAGTTAGGGTTTCTATTGTGAGGAGAATGTGCATGAACATGAACTCTGTAACTCATATACAGAAAATATTTAATTGCGGTGGCTCAATTACACTTTCTGGTATTTAGTCCATTTGTCATGACAGGAAGCAAGGGAACATGCAGCAGACATGGGGCTGGAGAAGGAGCTGAGAATCTTATTGACTCGCAGGCAACAAGAATGGTCAGATACATTGGGCATGTATGAGATCTCAGAGCCTGCTTCTACACTGACACTCTTCCTTCAACAAGACCACACCTTCTCCAACAAAGCCACACCTCTTATTAGTGCTAACTTCTTTCCAGGCCATTTTCTTTCAAACTGCCACATTCCACTCCTGACTCCCAAATGCTTGTAACCATATCATAATGGAAAAATGTATTCAGTCCAACTTCAAAAGTCTCCATAGTTCATAACAGTCTCAAACTTATTTAAAAGTTGTTTTCTGAGATTCATGCAGTCTCTTAACTATAATCCCCTATAAAATCAAGTTTAAAAAGCAGATCACATACATTACCTGTAGGTACACAGTTCTTTTCCCCTTTTGATCTTGGCTATATGCAGGGCTGTTTGACCTCTGGTTCCCTGGTTCCTCTGCTCCAAGGCCCAAGGGTATAGCTTAGAGAGAACTCTCCCTCTTCTGTTATGGTAATTCCACCTGCAAGCAAGGTTCTCACCGCAGGCAAGGTTCCCGGGTCAGGTCTCTCTGACCCTGAGCATGGCCACCTCCTTCCTCTATTCTCTGTTCAGCTGCTCTCCGACCTTGGGTGCGGCCCCCTGATTTTTCTTTTTCCTTGTTCCTGATGGGGGGCTGGTGTCTTTCTGCCCCACAGTATATATACCCGACTTATGCTTAATAAAGTTGCCATTTGCCACTTGATCTTTGGTAAATGAGCCCGGTCCCTTGTGTGTGTCTGCTTTAACCCTTTAGGATATTAATCCGTTCTCCTGGGCTTGAGTTAGGAAAGCGCGTGCCTGTTTCGAGGTTCGGGTGTTCACAGAAAAGTGCGGAGGCAACAATTACCCTCCCAAAATGGAGGAGAGGAAGGATAGTAAGAAAATACTGGAACAAAGAAAGACCAAAACAAGCTGTGGGAATTCCAAACTTTGCAGCCATGTCTGATGTCAAAATGCTCTCCAGATCTCTAATTCCTTTCACACTTATTGACTTCCACTTACTTTTTTCTCTTGAGGTGGTTCCGCCTATTAGTAGCTTTACTAAGCAAGTGTCCCATGGCTCTGAAATCTCCAAAATCTTGGGGTATCCAAGGCAATCCAGTCTTCCCCTCCACAGTTTCATGCAACAACCTCTCTAGGCCTTATTTTAGGCACACTCCTGACACATGCCTGACCTCAGTAGTTTTTCCTAGTCTTAGTGGAAGAGTCTATTACTCCTATATTTGTCTCTGGAGCCAGAAGCACATGGTCAATGTTGTCAAGTTCTGCTGTTCTCTGGGACTGGAACATAGTTCCCTTGTTCAATTACATCTTCAACAACATTCTTTTTTTCATTGTTTCCTTCACTTCCTAAGCTTGGCAGTTCTGAAACTAGATCTATCCACCAGGCAGGCCTTGAACTCAGAGATCAATTTTCCTCTGACTCTGGAGTGCTGGGATTAAAGGCATTTACCACCACATCAGGCTCTAAACTTTTCTTTAATTCCTTTCCACAAGTAGGAAACTTAGTTGGGTGGGATCTTGCCTTGAGGTAACCACTTCTTTTATTCTATTTCTTAATCTTTTCATCTTTACGTAACAGGGATTAGCTTGATTCCATTTCCTTGTATTGCTTTTCTCTTTAAATTGTTCATTTTATAATTTTCCTTGTTCATTTTGCTCCTTTTCTTTGTATATATTCATAATAGAGTTAACATTAATAACCACACCACAGAATCTACACTAGGATGTTTTGAGATTTCTTCTGCCAATATAATTAATCTATATCTTTTCACTTTTGCCTCAGGCAGACTCTTCAGACAACAGCAGAAAGCAGCCATATTCTTCACCAAAATATCATAAGAATTGTCTCTAGGAAACATACTAAAATTCTTCTCATCTGAAACCTCCTGAGTCAGGCTCCCATAGTTCAGATCTTCCATGTTCCTTTTAGTATGGCCCATTAAGTCTTTAAAGCATTCCACTGCTTTCTTAATCCAAAGTACCAACTCCAATTTCCTCCAAACAAAAACATGATCAGTCTATCACATCAATAACTGAATCCTGGTACCAACTTACGTCTTAGAATTTCTGTTGCTGTGGAGAGACAGAATGACCACAGTAACTTAAATAAAGGAAAACATTAAATTGGGGTGGATTACAGTTTTAGAGGTTTAGACCATTATTATCATGATGGGACAAGGTGGTACATAAGCAGATATGGTGTTAGGGGAATTCTGAGTTCTACATCTTGATCTGGAGGCAACAGGAAGTGAACTGTCACACTGATCTTAGCCTGAGCATAGGAGACCTCTAGCCCACTTTCACAGTGACACATTTCCTTCAAGGCAATACCTATTCCAACAAGGCTACACCTCCTTAAAGTGTAATTCCCTTTGGGGGCCATTTTTAAAACAGTTTTAAAGGATTATTTTATTATGCATGCATGTATACCTGAAGAGAGAGCACCAGATCTCATTACCGGTTATGGTGAGCCACCATGTAGTTGCTGGGAATTGAACTCAGGACCTCTGGAAGACCAGCCAGTTCTGTTAACCACTGAACCATCTCTTCAGCCCCTTATTGCCATTTTTTTCCTCTTTTAAAAATTTTTATTTATTTATTTTTAAAAATTTCAACCTCCTCCCCACCTCCTTCTTCCCTTCCCCTCCCCACCTCTCCCTCCATTTCTAGTCCTAAGAGCAGTCAGGGTTCCCTGACCCATGGGAAGGGGAAGTCCAAGGTCCTCCCCTCTCCATACAGTCCTACAAAGGTGAGCATCCAAATAAACCAGGCTCCCACAAAGTCAGTCCATGCAGTAGAATCAAAACCCAGAGCCATTGTCCTTGGCTTCTCAGTCAGCCTTCATTGCCAACCACATTCAGAGTGTTCAGTTTAATCACATGCTCCACCACTCCCTGTCCAGCTGGCCTTGGTGAGCTCCCATTAGATCAGTTCCACTGTCTCAGTGGGTGGATGCACCCCTCGTGGTCCTGACTTCCTTGCTCATGTTCTCCCTCCTTCTGCTCTTCATTTGGACCTTGGGAGCTAAGTCCAGTACTCCAATGTGGGTCTCTGTCTCTATCTCCATCCATTGCCAGATGAAGGTTCTATGGTGATATGCAAGATATTCATCAGTGTGGCTATGGGACAAGGCCAGTTCAGGCACCCTCTGCTCTGCTGCCCAAGGAACAATCTAGGGACCTCTCCTTGGATCTGGGAACACCTCTAGAGACAAGTCTTTGCAAATCTTAAAATGGTTCCCTTAATTAAGATATATACTTCCCTGCTCTCATATCCATCCTTCCTCCCTCCACCCCATCCCATTCCCCCAAGCTTTCCCGAATCCTCCCCTTCTCCCTTCTCTCTAACCATCTCCCCTTACTTCCACTGGACACACCCGCCGTGCACCCACGTTTTGTCTGGCAATCTTGTCTACTTCCAATATCCAGAAGGATAACTATATGATTTTCTTTGGGTTCACCTTCTTATTTAACTTCTCTAGGATCACGAATTATAGGCTCAATGTCCTTTAATTATGGCTAGAATCCACTTATGAGTGAGTACATACCATATTCCTCTTTTTGGGTCTGGGTTACCTCACTCAGTAAAGCGTTTTCTATTTCCATCCTTTTGAATGCAAAATTCAAGATGTCATTGTTTTTTACCGCTGAGTAAAACTCCAATGTGTATATGTTCGACACCTTCTTTAACCATTCTTCTATTGAGGGGCACCAAGGTTGTTTCCAGGTTCTGGCTATTACAAATAGTGCTGCTATGAACATAGTTGAACAAATGATTTGTAGTATGATAGGGCATCTCTTGGGTATATTCCCAAGAGTGGAATTGCTGGGTCCTGAGGGAGGTTGACTCCCAGTTTCCTGAGAAACCGCCACACTGATTTTCAAAGTGGCTGCACAAGTTTGCATTCCCACCAACAATGGATGAGTGTTTGGTCTAGGTTCAACTGGTTCCACTTAAATTAATCCTATAGAAATGAAGAGACATGGAGGAATAGAACGGTGCATGAAAGCTGGCAACATCATGGCAGCCATGAAGCAGAAAGAACACTCCTATGATAATAGCTTTCTTTTCTCTCAATTTATTCCTTTCAAAGCACAACTTATTAGGTTGTGGTATGGCCCATTTTTAGCTGGTATTCTTCAGTTCCTTTTTCACACACCAATCATCTCCAAACACACCCCACAGACCTGTTTAGAGTTGTATTGTACCAATCTTCCATTACTAAGAAAATTGCTGATTAGCATTAAGCAACGCAGTCTTCCTATGTGAGCATTATGCTCAAAAACAGTAGGAGGGAAACTATGTCATTGAATATGTACTTTACCAAATGATGTCACTCCAGCACTCAGCCTGGTAAAGAACTGATGTGTAGGTTTATTACAATACTTAACAATAAATTTTGTTCTATTGTTTTCTTAATTTCAGAAAGATGTATTGTTCCATGTAAATCAAAATATTTGTGATTTTCAATCTTATTTGAAAGTTATATTACATAATTTCTTAACACTAAGAATAAATAACAAAGGCTACTTTAAAATTTAGTTTAATTCTAGTGAGTTAAGTGCTCTTAGAAATCATGTTCAAAATAATTTAAGAAGATAGAGCATTGTAAAGAAAATGATGGGATTTTACTCTGCTGTGAGACTTTAGGTCATTTCCTAAGCATATACTCCATGTTTTCATCATACAATACAGATGATACTAATAATCATCTTCTTGGAGAATGAATGTATCCACATAGGTAGAGCATTGGCAATAATGCTTATTACACAACGGTTCTGGGGAAGGACTAGATAGCACTTTGGCTGTTTTATATGCCTTATTGTGTATCTGCATGCTGCACTAAAATAGTGAAAATAGTGCTAGTGAATAGTACTGGCATGTCAAATGATGTATTTCTACTAGTGAGATTTTCACGAAGCATAGGTGACATTAATGAACTGAAGACTACAATTGTTATGATGGCATACCATTTTAGGTACAGTATTTCCTGTACCTAAAGAAATGGATTAATCAAGATGTGAGAATTAGCCCATAAGAGGCTACAGATAATGGGCCAGGCAGTGTTTATATGAATACAGTTTGTGTGTTATTATTTTGGGTGTAAAGCTAGCCATGCAGGAGCCAGGCGGGATCAAAAGCGGGCCTGCTTGCCTCATCACTACAGTAATATATTGTGCTAGACTGTGTAGCAATTCCTTCTAAGGAAAGAGAACAAATATGCCCGCAATTTTATCGCTCTTTCCTCTTACCTTGCTTATTTATATTTGTATAGGATTTATCCTCGATATTACCTGAAGTAAAAAAATATCTAAGCAGTTATTGAAACGCTCGATTCCAGGCAATATTAAGTGTGCTGTTGCCTCAAATCCATTTGAAATTGGTCTCTTTTCCTTGTAAGCACTTTTTTTCTTCTACCCCTCGCCTTTGTATTAGGTGTTTCCTCTCCCCTTAATCCCCCTTTGTTTCATTCTCAGTTCGTACACATTCAAGTTGATTTCTGATCATTATTCGAGTCTGTTTATATTCTGGGCAATCATTGTTGACACTTGTGTGGTCCTTTGCACATGTGAATATAAACACGATCACACACACACACACACACACACACACACATACACACACACACCCCTAAGGACAAAGTGTGAGTGCCAATCTCCCTTGATCAAACATCTCTTTTCAGCTCATCCATCAACAGCTGTCAGCCAGTCTCCCTGCCCAGAGGACTGAGTAGTTCTTTTGAATTTTTCTCACTAGGCTTTGGGTAAGGGAAAGATGAGATTATCTTTTCTGTGTTCCTCTTTAATCATCTGAAGAATGGGATTTCTTCTCTCAAATCAAACTCTTTTGGATAAAAAATGTGGGTGAAATTATCATCCAGCGTGACCTTTTTATTGTACTGAAAATTCTTCAGCATTTAGAAAGCTTTTTAAAACTATTTATTTATTCAGTATGTGTGACTGACTATGTTTGCATGCACATGTGTGTGTGTATGGACATGCTCACATGCACATGTCTGGAGGTCAGAAAAAAATCACAGGAGTTGGTTCTCTCTTTCTACTATAAAAGTTCCACAATTTGAACCCAGGCAGTCAGGTTTGACAATGAATACCTTTACAAGATGACTATCTTCTGGTCTGAAAATTCTAGGATCTTGATAGTTCAGCAAGATGTTTAGTATCATTTTATTTCGATATGATTTTTCTTAGCCAAAATCTCTGAAAATCTGCTCAGAGTGAGGGTAAGTACAGGATTCAAGGGATTCTTCTTGAGAAAAAAATAGCTTGATCAAGGGTTATACCACATACAACTATTTATGCCTTATAGAATATTATAATATTCTCTCTATATATAATAATATATTATAGAATAATAATAATAAGCACAACAATTAAGGTATTAATCAGTTTCAAGGTGAGTTCATTGAACCTGCTCATAACGATGAGAAAGATTTGGGTTAAAAACCCAACATTTTCCTAAATGTAACCATAATAGCACAGACACTGAGAGAAAAAAAAATAGTAAATGGAACCTCCTGAAACTGAAAATATTCTGAAACACAAAGGACAAGATAAAACGGCAGCCTACAGAATGAAAAAATATCTTTACCAACCCCACATCAGGCACCAAATATACAAAGAACTCAAGAAATTGGTTATCAAAAGAACAAATAATCCAATAAAAAATGGGGTACAGACCTAAACAGAGACCTCTCAACAGAGGAATCTAAAATGGCTGAAAGACACTTAAGGAAATGGTGTACGAGTTCCTTCTGTTTGTGTGTTGCTTTTATTGGTTAATGAATAAAGAAACTGCCTTGGCGTAGTTAATAGGGCAGGACTCAGGTAGGCAGAGAAAACAGAGCTGAATGCTGGGAGGAAGAAAGCAGAGTGAAGAGAAGCCATGGATCCTGTGCCTGAGATGAATGCCAGTTAGAATCTCCAGTAAGCCACTACCATGTGGTGATACACAGATTAATAGAAATGGGTTAAGTCAAGATGTGAGAGCCAAAAAGAGACTAGAGCAAACAAGCCAAGCAGTGTTTTAATTAATACAATTTCTATGTGATTATTTTGGGGCTAAGCTAACTGGGTGGCTGGGACAAACATGGGCCCCTCTCTACAACAAGGAAATATTCAATATCTGTAGTCATCAGAGAAATGCAAATCAAAACAACTACGAGATTCCATTTTACACCTGTAAGAATGGCCAAGATCAAAAACACTGATGACAACTTATGCTGGAGAGGTTGTGAAGTAAGGTAACACTCATGCATTATGGTGGGAGTGCAAACTGGTACAGCCTCTTTGGCTATCTGTATGATGATTTCTCAGAAAATTAGGAAAAAATTTTCCTCAAGACCCAGAAATACCACTTTGTGGTATATATCAAAAGGATGCTCAATTGTACCACAAGGACATGTACTCAACTATGTTCATAGCCAGAACCTGGAAACAACCTAAATACCCCTCGACTGAAGAATGGATAAGGAAAATGTGGTACATTTATACAATGGAGTACTACACAGCAGAAAAAAATGATGACATCTTGAAATTGCAGGCAAATGGATGGACCTAGAAAACATCATATTGAGTGAGGTAACCCAGACCCAGAAAGACAAATATCATATGTACTCACCCATAAGTGGTTTTTAGACATGAAGCAAAGAAAACCAGGCTACAAATCACAATCCCATAATAATTAGATAACAGTGAGGACCCTAAGAGAGTCATACATGGATCTAATGTACATGGGAAGTAGGAAAATCCAAGACCTGCTGAGTACGTTGGGTACATGTGGACCATGGGAAAGGGTTGAAGGCAAGGGGAGAGGGAGAGAACAGAAAAAATGTATAGCTTAATAAAATCATTAAAAAATAAGGTGGAAAATGAGAAAATACCCAATACAGAAGTACCAGCACTCTGTCCTGAAATTATCTTATGCAATGTACCCTTTAGGGTACATATATGTATGATTTATATAGCAGGTTCTAAAATATCACTGCTACTAACCACAAGTGTACACATCCATTCCTGGAAATGGGAGAAATAGAAAATTACACATTATCAGAATCATCCAGCAAGTTTTAGTTGAGAGAGTTGAATAGCAACTCAAAGCAGTTCACTGTAAGGAAGCAAAAATCATTTGCTACTTAGTAGTTCAAGTGTAATTGTTCACAGTTGGTGAGAAAACAACATCTCCACAGCTAACTGTTTTCTCTCCCAATAGTAATGTTAGTCCTTTCTTGTCTAAACATAGCCATGCAAACTGATCAGTTGGCCTCCTTTGGTGGTTTCCCAGAGACTACACTTTTTGAAATACTCAAACCACTAGAAACATTAAGACAATCACTTGATTGTCCTGAGAAGTAGCTATCCCCTATGCTGTGATTGACTGGGGAGGAGAAACGTGTCTCTCCTGTACTCAATGTCATCCTCTACCCCAATACTGTAGAAAAGAAGAGGAGTTTGCTAAGGGAAGTAATACGTCTCACGTTAATTTTCAAAAGTTATTGTACAATAATACCATAAACCTGTGGCATAAAGAACTGTTGAGTATTGTTTCCGAATACTAAGGGAAAATGAAGCTACTCAGAAAGTTTCTATCCTTTCTTTTTCTCCAAATATATGATGATTGGTTTTTCCTTATACTTAAAATTATAAGGCAGGTATTTGAACTCCTTCTATTTTTGTACATCAAGGTTAAAATATTGAGACTTGCTTGGTGTTGAATGTTAATATGTGTTGGTTCTTATTAGCTTTGTGGTTCTAAACCCTTAACCTTTCTTATCAGTCACAATGAATTGAGTTTAATTTTGTCCTTAACATTTTCCCAGAAAATGCTTGTTTCACAACTGAATGAGAGACGTGACAAGTTACTCGTGATGTGAAGAACAGCACCATCTTTCACTTATTTTCCCTGAAATAGAGACAGAAGGTCATTAGCTGATATTTTATAAACATACACTTGTGTTCAGAATGCTCACCATTAAGATAGGACACTGCTTATCCAGAAGAAGGTCCTGTTTATATTTTTGCTCACAGTCAATTCTGCTTCAGTTTATGTTTGAATATGAACCAGAAACAATGTAACATGAATTGAAACAATTGAGACAAGTATAAAATATCATTGAAATATATGTGGAATATCTTATTTTTAAATTTAATAGTGATATATCCCATAGATTTAGTTTTGGGGATTGTTTTTCTAAATGATTCCATTGCATAAAAAGCTCCCACCATAACTGATAAGAATTGTTTGGTACCAAAAATTGTGCTCTTGTACTCCTCGCTGATGTGCGTCTTACTTCCAGATGTGCATGTTGTCCACATACACAAAACAGCTCCAGCAAAGAACTATGCCAGGAATTTGGTAACCAAATAAAACATCTAGTCTTTGGCACTTTTAACAACCCACTAAAACAAGTTGTGACAGTGATCGTAGACTCCCTTTGCATCTATATTACTCTTCACCTTCATCATTCAAGAGAACACTACAGGACAGTGATCACCATCTCACAGTTAACATTGTTGACGTAGTCTGGGATGGTGATTTGTCACAGTTTTAATCCCCAAATGCTTGGTGTTATGAAATGCAAGTTTAGCTGTTTTGGAATTCTAAGTTTTGAGAACATTTTATTCATGACAGCATGTAAGCAAATCACATGTATTAAAAATACCAAGGGTAGGACTCACCTATTATGGAGACCATGATTAAAAATAGATTAGTCCATCTGTGAAACATTTAGTAAGTTATTTGAAGGTGGTACATATTATGAACAAAAAATATTAACTTCATATTTAGATTCTATGGTGATTTGGGGGATAAAATAGCTAGCATTCCACAGGTTAATTTCTCCTTTGTAAAATGGAGACAATAGTTACTCTTCTTGAAAGATTTTGAGTCTTGAAGAAATGTACTCTTTATATGTTAAACTCAGTGTTGTTATGGTTTTATTCATGATAATTAGTGTTAGAATGTAGGACCAGATCTGTGTGTCTTTGTCACTCTCAATTTATTATAGAAGAGTTAAAGTATTTACTAACAAATGCATTGATACAGTTTCTGGACACGTGGGTGCATTTTAGCTTTACCATTTGGTATTCATGGTGCATGAAAGCAAAAATTTCTATAAAAAGTATTTAACTTTTCTGTATATTATCTCCACCCAGAGAAACTTTAGAAAACTTGAAATAAAATTTAGTATACAATATTTTAAAGGGTGTTGTTATAATTCTTTATTATCCCAACACTTTATAAACCTAAGATATTCAATACTCAAATCTCAATACTCTGGTTTGATTATCTGTTTCCCTTAGTAATTAACATGGGTAAAACTGTATTTGCAATCTAATGGTGAGTGTGGATTTTCCTGGAAAGATATTAACAAATGTCTATTCACACTACTTAAGGAACCAATGACAATCCAATAAGGGGATTCTACTATAGCCTAGGGTTGTGAATGAGTGGAATTATTTGAGGGTTATTTATAGAACCACTGAAGAGAAGTTAATTAGAAGAGTGTGAGTGACTCAAAGGCAGCTGAATCAATAAAAACCCACCTATGGGGAAGGGAGAAATATAGGAATTCGTACCTGGATGGGAGCTGGGATGGCAGGCGGGAGGGGGTAGCCAGCACTGCAGGGCGACCTGGGCGTCTATGGGGTCGGGGAATGCCCAAGCTCCTCCTCGCTGGGACCCTGCCACGGCCCGAAGCTCCCCTTTTCATTTCTGATCTTATTATTTGCATGTTCTCTCTCTGCCGTTTGATTAGTTTGAATAGTGTTTGTCGATCTTGTTGATTTTCTCCAAGAACCAGCCTTTTGTTTCATTGATTCTTTGGATTGTTTTCTGTGTTTCTATTTTGTTGATTTCAGCCCTCAGTCTGATTATTTCCAGTCTTCTACTCCTCCTGGGTAAATCAGCTTCTTTTATATCTAGAGCTTTCCAGGAGTGCTGTTAAGTCTCCAATGTGTGCTTTCTCCATTTTCTTTAATTGGGCACTTCGTGCTATGAATTTTCCTCTTAGCACTGCTTTCATAATGTCCCATAGGTTTGAGTATGTTGTGTCTTTATTTTCATTAAATTCAAGGAAGACTTTAATTTCTTTCTTTATTTCTTCCTTGACCCAGGGGTGATTCAGTAGTTGACTGTTCCAAATGAGGAGCAGAAGGAGGAAGAACATGAAAAACGAAATCAGTACTGCGAGGGATGCTATCACCCACTGATACAAGGGAACGGATCTAATGAGAGTTTACCAAGGCCAGTTGGACTGGGACTGAACGAGGAGGTGATCTAACCAGATTCTCGGAATTTGGCCGGATTCTCTGACTGTGGCTGGCCCGAAGTCTTTCTGAAAAGCCATTGACTATGATACTGGGACTAGTCTCCTCTGCATATACTGGATTTTGGGGATCCAGTCTGTTTGGACACTCACCTTCCTGGACCTGGAGGGAGGGGGAAGGAACTGGAACTTCCCACAGGGCAGGAAACCCCGACTACCCTAAGGGACAAAGAGGGAGGAGGAGAGGGAGTGGGGGGAGTGGGAGGGTGTTGGGAAGAGGGGCGGAAATGGAAACTTTTATAATTTAATAAAATTTACTTTAAAAAAAAAAACAAAAAAAACCCCCACCTAAGCCTGAGTGATGAATCTTAAAATATATGTTCTAGAGCTCCCTGTAGAACCTGAAATCAGTTTGACTCTTCTGGGAATCTCTTCTCCCTAGTAGGTTTTATTTCTAAAAAGGTGCTTCAGGAAACTTGAAAGGTTAAGTGACTTTATGAACTTTTTAAGTTTTGATTCTTTCTGAAGTTATCCTTCTCTTTTTTCTGAGGGGAACATTTCAGTTTTGAGAAAAGTACTTATGACAAATGATTGAGTTGAACTTCTAGTAAAATGATTAGGCCACATGGATGGAAGTTTTGTGAATGGGATCAGAATCCTTACAGAAGAGAGCTTAGAAAACACTCTTGATTTCTCTGTGGTGAGGATGAAGTCAGATGAAACTGCCTGTGAATCTGGAAGTGAGCTGTGTTTAGACACTGAACCCTTTGGCATTTGATTTTGAATTCTCATCTTCCATAACTGTGATAAGTAAGTTCTTTTTCTCTCAAAGCTATCCATTCAGTGGTATTCTCTTACACTTTCCCAAAAGACTAAGAAATTACAGCACTGAGTTCCCATTGCTTCTAACTTCTAAATGTTCTGCCTTATTAAAGGTCTGGCTTGTATTCAAATGAGCTTTCCTAAGAAAGGTAATTTGATATTGTTTACTGAATGATTCTAAAATCTTTGCCCTATGGTATTGATTTCATTAGAAATTCTTGAACAAGTTCTTATTGGCATGGATTTATCTAAAAATACCCCATGATATGAATTAAAATAATTTTTTGTCTATGATAGTAATCAAGGAAAAACATGAGATATTTTCAATTCATGATTTTAAAAGATACTAGAATAACTATCATCTTTATCAAAAGCAATAAGTCTATTTGTCAACTGAAACATTCAGATAAAACCAGTTTTCTTTATTTAGAAAATAATTTTTCCAATTTCTTATTCTTCTAAACATGGGAGAGATTCTAGAAACTGATAAAAACATTCTGATAAAAACACCCAAGAGTGAAATCAGTGTAATGCTTGGAATGGTGGAGTTCCAAACTGATATGTGTATCAGTTATCTATACTATATTCATGTAATGTCTTTAAATATGAGTCATAGAATCATTGGGAAATAAAAATTGTTAAAATAGAATTAATAAGTTGAATGAATCTAAGTCAACTACTATAATTCACTACATTAATAAAACCAAAAGAGTCAGCTTTACTGTATTAATATATTTGGGACCAGGAAGATAGCTTTGTCAATAATTTTCTTGCTGTGTGTGTTAGTTAGGGTTTCTATTGCTGTGAAGAGACACCATGACCACAGCAACATTTATAAAGGAAAACAATTTGGGTTTGCTTAGAGGTTCAGCGGTTCAGTTCATTATCTTCATGGCAGCATGCAGGCAGTCAGGGTTCTGAGAAGGAGCTAAGAGTTCTACATCTTGAACTACAGGCAACAGGAAGTGAACCGTAACCACTGAGAATAGCTTGAGCATAGGAGACCACAAAACCCACCTCTGCAATAACACACTTCCTCCAACAAGGACAAACCTATTCCAATAAGACCATATCTACTAATAGTGTCATTCCCTAAGGGAGCCATTTTCTTTTAAATCAACACACTATATGTATAAGGACCTTAATTTTCTTCTATAACCTCTATAAAAGAAAAAGGCATGATGATGATAATCCCTTTCATTTCAGGACTTGGGAAATAGAGACAGGAGGATCCTTGGGGCTAGGGAGCCAGCAGCTTTATCTGTGGGTTTCAGGTAAAAACAGTATGATGGCTTCCTGGGGAAGACTCTTGAGGTTGGCTTTAGCTACTACGTGTACATGTAACAATATAAATAAATATTGTGCATGTGTACACACACATACATGAACAGGCACAGTGCACACACTAATTTACACACAAAGATACAGCTTTGCTGGTGAGGTTTTTATTGCCCCAGTGGCAACTAAAACGATGATTGATAATGTGTCAGTTCCTGTTTACAGTCTGACTCTTATGAAGATTTCATGACAATTCACATATCAGGCCAAAAAATATTTCTGGTGAACAAATCATTCTGTTTTGGAGTAACACCAAAGGACAGTTAATTAATATGGTGATGAAATTGGCCAAAACACCTAACCTCAAGAATCTTACTGTTTATACATTTTCTGTCAAAATTAAATTCTCCTGTTTGTTTACCTGTCTTTAATTCAGTTGGCTAATCATTTCTCAATGTTACTTATAGCCTTGTGATTTTGCTGTAAGAACATGGTGTGTGCTCACAACACAAATTTACACAATGACTCTCTTGGTCCCATTTTCTGATTCTTAAAAAAACAGAGATTGCAAGGCATGAATTTTCCACACAAGGAAACATGACTTATATCTGAAAATATTTTTCAGTTTCTGATTAGCTGCAGCAAAGCTGCTAAGTAGGGTTTGAAGAACAACTGAAGAGTAGCTTTCACCAGTGAGTTCATGTACAAATTTACCAGTTTACAAAGACTGTGAGTTCATGAAAGTCACGATACACTCAGGAATCTTATCAGGCTTTCTTTAGTTAAATAACCCATCTCTGCTAATAGTCAATTAAACACCAGGAATGGATACCTATTGACTGTGAGAAATTTCATGAATAAACTTTACTGCCAGAATATTCTATATATTACTTGATATATCTTGATTAGTGACTGATGATCAAGTGACTTCATTTAAAGGCTGTGATTCACCAATGCCAGTTACTCAGTTTAACCATATGCAAGAAATCATATAATTTTGCTTTCTCCTCATCTCCTAACAGGAACTAATATCAAATCCTATATCAAAATCTGAGTTGAAGAGTGAAAACAGAAAGATGAGGCAAAAAAATTATTAACCCTGGAAGTAAAATTATGCTTAATAGAATGTTATAGAAAAAGTATAGGTAGAGGTGGATTTTAGCTTCTCTGTTGCTTCAGTTCTATGCTATGTGTGTGTGTATGTGTGCACAAACAATACATGCGTTTGTGTGTTTGCATGCATGTGTTTGTGTGTGTATGTGATGCATGTGTGCATATTGTTTAGTGTGTGCATTTGCACATGTGTGTTTTTTGTGTGAATGTATGAATGTGTGTACATGTGTATATATGTAGGCATGTACATAAATGGCAGGTGTGTAATCACTTGTCAATCATTATCTCTACCATGCTTGTAGACAGGGTCTATTTGTTTGTTTCTTTGATTGTATGCCAGGCTAATGGCTACTGAGGTACTTCTGAACTTCTACTATCTCCACCTCCCAGGTACTCATGATAGGAGACTTGGAATTACACGCTTTGTATTTTTATATGAATTCTGAAGAGTCAAACTCAGTATCTTGAACAAGCTGTGAATCTCTGAATTCACTGCCATCCACTGAAAAGAGACATTTCTCTGCTTAAGAGTAGTATTTGTCTATGGTTACAAACATGCAGATTTATGATGTGGTATTCCCCTACGTATCCTGTGAATATATTTATTACCATTGGTTAATAAAGAAGCTGTTTTGATCTGAGGCAGAGCAGAATAGAGGTAGGTAGGAAAACTAAATTGAATAGTGGGAAAACAAAGGCAGAGTAAGGGAGATTCCATGTAGCCACTAAAGGAGACAGACACCCCTGAACCTTGCTGGTAAACCACAAGCTTGTGGTAACATATACAATAATGGAAATTGGCTAATTTAAGATATAAAAGTGGTGTAGGAGGTTCTAATATACTTAAGTGATTGATCAAGCAGTCTTGCAATTAATATAGTTCTGTGTGATTATTTTGGGTCTGGGAGGCTGGCAAATGAACAAACAAGCAGTCTTCGTCTACAGATTTAGACTTCACTTTAGTGCCATGATAATTTGACTAAACAACAAAAATGAGGTATATCTTAAGGTCTTTGACTTCCTCAGTGAAGGGGATTTGAGTAAATTTAAGTACCAAGCAAAATTAATATAAATATTTAGTTAGAATTAATTACAGTGCGAATCATGCATGATGGTGCATACCTTTAATCTCAGCACCCTGGGGACAGAGGGAAGATGATCCTTGAGTTTGAGGCCAGTCTGGTCTACAGAGTGTGTTCCCGAACAACTAGGACTATACAGAGAAACTTTCTCCAAAAAGCAAACAAAACAAAGCAAAATTAAGGTTAGATGGACTTATTAACTTTCAAAAGGCTTAACCTTATGTAGATATAATTAACAATATCTGCATTTCCTCAGCGTATTTGAAAGCTAAGTAAAATATGTAAAAGACTAAAATATATACTGTATTTGTTTTAATTAAACTCAAATTTTATTAGTTTTTAAATTTTTTTTAGAAATTTCATGCTTGTAGCTGATGTGCTTTGATCAAACCCTCTCCCCTTCCCTACTTTCTCATTCATCTCCTACACATGAGCACTTTTTCCTCCTGGCTTCACCTGATTCCAAATTTACAGAGATTTCACTTAGTTTTACCTCTATGTACATGTGTATTAGGACATCTCCTGAAGCATGGGTTGCCTTTCAGGGGCCACATTCATGAGGGAAACTTACTCACCTTCCCCTGCTGCTATTTCTGATATTACTTCAGATAATGGGCAACTTCACGAGCCGTCTCTTGTCCATGCTAAGGTTTTGTATGGCTTGAACTTATACAGTTTTATCCTGCAGTAACACTCACTGTAATTTCATGTGTGCAACAGCCCTGTCAAGCCCAGAAAATACTGTTTTGCTGTGGGACAAAGATCTTGTACCCTGTAAAGATTTAACAGTTGTAGTTTAATAAAACTCTGATTGGCCAGGCAGAAAGTATAGGCTGGGTGACCAGGCAGGAAGTAGAAGTGGGGCAGTGAGAACAGGAGAATTCTGTGAAGAGAAAAGAGTCAGTTTGCAGTTGTCACCCAGATGCAGAGGAAACAAGAAAGAAAGCCTCACTGATAAAGGTACCAAGCCACGTGGCAAACACAGACAAGAATTACGGGTAACTATAAGATGTAAGAGTAAGAAAATAAAAAGACTGAGCTAATAGGCCAACCAGTTTATAATTAATGTAGAGCTCTGTGTATGTATTGGGGACTGAATGACTGTGAGACCGGGCAGGACAGAAACCTTAGAGGCAACACTGTTTCTTTGCCAATGCCCACTACTTCTGTCTCTTAAAATCTTTCTTGCCCCTCCTGACTATGGTTTTTGAGCTTTATGGTTCAGAAATATGAAATAGATGTCCTAGAGCTGAACACTTCACAGTGTGGGGGGGCATGGTCAATTGATAACTAACCAGACCAACTCAATACACTAGATTTAGCTTTTAATAAAAGGGGAAAAACTTACAAGACCAGAGATCCCACGAATACCAGACAAGCCGGGAACCAAAAAAGAGGAAGTGGCAAGGCACTTCAATCTTTTATTTGTTTTGTGTGGCCTGAGGGGGCCACACCTTAAGTAGAATGTGATTGGCTGAGATTCCCCATCATCACAGCCTGCTATTCTACACATATTAACTGGTTTTGGAAATCTGTATTAATTGCCACCCACTACACAAAGAAATTTCTCTAATTAAGATAGAGAGACACATTAATTTATGGGTATAAAAAAACTAACTTAGGGGGTAGTTCAATACTATATCTATTTAATAAAATAGTAGTATTGGTTTCTTCTTTATAGTATATGACCTAGGTTTGGTCCCAGGTAACAGTATCAGGCAAGTTGCATCAGAAGATAAATCATTACACTCATGACATTATGCTACTATTGCACCATAGAACATGTTTTGCAACAAACAGTGAATATAGTTCAGTAAAACTATCTATTTCTTTTCTCTCCTTGTAGTGTAAAAAGAACTTTGCAGCTGTAAGAAATTTAGAAATAGGAATGGGTTGTCTAAAGTTATCTTAATATGGAAATATCCTAAAAGCTTTATGCTAAAATGCTAATTGAAAATTGCTTGGGTAACACAAATTCCTTAATTTTACTCCCTTTCTCTTAGAGATAAACTCTCGTATAAACTAGAAATAAACATCTCAGATTTGTGTATATAAATAATCATAGTTCACAGATGTATGTACACACATTCACAGTATGTTAAGATTCTTTTCATTTTAGGAATGAAACTATCCTTGTTATTGTAAATGTTCATAAGATCATATTTCATTAGTGTACCAAAATTTGTTTTGCCCATTATTACTTAATTTCTTTCCCATTTGTCAACAAAAATTTAAAAGCTCATTGAGTTGTCATAAATGATGCCACATCACAAATGCAAATGTGCCATTCATAGTTTCACCTTGTACTCTAGAACAATTGATCTAGTCTATATTCAACATCTTTCAACAAGTTTGAAAGTTTACATTTCTCTTTTGATCTTACACTTTAAGACTTTTATGTTAATTAATATTTAATTTTCTGTGTTTATATATACATATAACTTATACACATATTTTCACAACAGTCTTGAAGTTTGTATTTTGTCTTTTTATAAACTGGAATATGAATGCATTTTAATATACATCCATAAAGCTAATACTTTCAAGTTTCAACTATGGGTCATAATTTAAAGTTTGTCTTATGCTCAAATCTAATACTTTCTTTATGGCTTCTGGTCCTGATATAGTTAAGGAAATATTTTTGCTAACTAAACTCTACAAATAAATTTAGTCCTTAATTTATTAGAAATGTTTATTGATCTGAGATGAACAATGAATTTTGTGTTTTATTTGAATGAAGTGGTTTTCAAGAGCAAATGAGTGGTATTATTTACATTTATTTTGTCATTTAAATTATCTTTTCTTTGTCAATCCCTTGAAGCAATATATTAAACTTTTCATTATAATTTTATTGCATCTCCTTATTAGAAGAGATTTTGAATTTTACAAATATTCTATTTCTAATAATAAAACTAAGAATTATATCTACTCAGAAAATCTATAACTGCTATTTTGGGCTTGTGCACTTTTAAGTTTATGTCTAAACCTTTAAGTTTATTATAAACCAAAGTGGAAATTAGGTTACTTCTTCTTTGACCCTGTGCTTACCCTCTCAGTTCACCCTTGCTTGCAGATTCTTCCTCTCACTAGAGCAGAAGGCTGTCTGGCCAGGCAGTTGCCACCCTGTAACAGCTGCTTTCCTCTCCAGCTTCAAATATATGGTCTCTGTTTCCTTCTGTAGCAGTTCATGTCCAATGCTTTAGGCTTATGAACAAATCTACTTGAACTCATTAGGAGTTTTTCAGGTACTCTGTGTCATCATTAGCTAAGTCACCAGTAGCAGAGTTTTTAAATTCTCCTTTAAGGAGGGTGCTTTTGAGGCAATCAAAGCATATTCCAGCATACCATGAAGGACTCTTTCAGACTCCATTCCTGTCCACCCCAACACACGTGAATACTTTTGTGCTCCTTTTCAGATCAGTTTCTTATGTTTAGGCTTTAATATCTGTTAGCTTCCTTCATTTTGCCATAGCAAATGATCACATAATCACTTAGTGGATTGAAAATCAGCATAAAAATCTACTGTTTTTTACTCAACAACACCCTTTTCTTTGCCATATCCTTCAACGAGGAGGAGGATATCTGCTGCATTCAGTACTTGTTCAGTCTAACCTCCTCCCAGCAGCAGACTCAAAGTATTTTCTCAGAATTCACACTGTTCACAGACTAGACAACCACGACTTCCCCTCTGTGGTGTTACTGTTTATCCCCATAATATATGTCAAACTATCTTAAGAAAACATTTAGCTTTCTACAGACAGGAAATTCTGGCACTTCTAAATGTGTCTCTCATTGTTTTTACATGGGAGGAACTTTGACTCCCTTTGTGAGTGATAGTGTACAATGTGACATGTAAGTGGATATTTAATCAAGGGAGGTTTGCATTTGAAGTGATCCTTTTTTTTTAACTTCTTTTTTCATTAATTTTTATTGAGCTCTATGTTTTTCTGTGCTCCCCTCCCTGCCTCTCCCCTCCCCTTCAACCCTCTCCCAAGGTCCCCATGTTCCCAATATACTCAGGAGATCTTGTCTTTTTCTACTGCCTATGGAGATTAGGTCTATGTATATCTCTCTTAGGGTCCTCATTGTTGTCTAGGTTCTCGGGGATTGTGATTTGTGGGCTGCTTTTCTTTGCTTAATGTATAAAAATCACTTATGAGTGAATACATGTGATAATTATCTTTCTGTGTCTGGGTTACCTCATGCAAAATAATGTTTTCTAGCTCTATCCATTTTTCCTGCAAAATTCAAGATGTCGTGATACTTTAAAGAAAAAACATAGTTTATTCTCATTTAGATATTTCTGCTTGCTATGTATGGTAACCTTCTTAATTACTTGTAAGTATAGTACTATTTCTTACCTGGTAAATATTTCATTTCATAAATAGTTTCAACACATTTGATTATTTTCAACAATATATATATATATATATATATGAAAAGTTATCATGCAAAGTGAGTAGAGTCACCACTCAAACTGCATTAATTACTTGTCATAATGAATAATTTTTTTAATAAAATTAAAATGTATGTTCAAGACATGTCATTCTAAATCCTATGTTTTCCCTCTAGCCTCTACTTCCTCATTTCATGTGGGTTTTAGAATCAATTGATAACCAGCAATAAACTTTTTGGTTCACTATATTAATCTTCTATACAATTTCTTAAGCACTGTGGTCAAGACAAAAAGGAATATCTTTTTTCATACCCTCGTTCTCAGACCAAGTAGTGCAACAGTAATATAATGATGTCTGTAAGAGACAAGACCTCTCTCAAAATGATGTTTTCTAACTCCATCCATTTTCCTGCAAAATTTAAGATGTCATGATACTTTCAGAAAACTAACAAGGTTTATTCTCATTTAGATACTTCTGCTTGCTATGTATGGTAACCTTCTTAATTACTTGTAAGTCTGGTACTATTATTACCTGTATGGTGTGTATAGTATGGTGATCACTGAGACAGTTTACCACAATGAAAGATCATAATTCATTTAATGGCTTCTTATTAAAAGTCTTTATATTTTTGAAGTGGTTTTTAAAATGAAAATTATTTATCTAGCATAGCTTGGGTCTATATATAAAGAATAGTTCCAAACTCTAGAAAAAGTTTGCACTGTAGAAGAGTAAATGATTAACAGCCTAGTTTTAGGGGCTCGGTTAACACTTTAGATGTACCCAATGATAATGCTTGACACGTAAATGTTCTAATCAGAGCCAAGCATAGTATATGTACCTGTTATCCCAGCACGTGAAAGGCTTCAGCAGGATGATAGTGTTCAGCCTGAGCTATCTCATGAGTTTGAGGACAACCTATTCTATAAAGGGAAACCATGTTTCAAAAGTCAAATAATCCAGCAAATAAACAAATTCCTCCTCCAACAAAATAATATAGAACATAGAAATATACCAGTCAGACTGTTTCACTTTGGAAAATGGAATATATAATAAAATTCAGAAGGGAAACAACTTATCTAAATACTTGTAGTAATTTATAAAAATCAAATTTTCCTTTCTTTTTCTCTTGTGTCCATAGCCTAACTCCTATGAATGATTATATATATTTTTGAAGTGGTTTTTAAAATGAAAATTATTTACCTAGCATAGCTTGGGTCTAGATATAAAGAACAGTCCCAAACTCTAGAAAAAGTTTGCACTGTAGAAGAGTAAATGATTAACAGCCTAGTTTTATGGGCTCAGTTATCACTTTAGATGCACCCAATGATAATGCTTGGCATGTAAATGTTCTAATCAGAGCCATATATATATATATATATATATATATATATATGTATATATATATGTGTGTGTGTGTGTGTGTGTGTATTTAACAATGTTTGATCTTCTAAACAATGTAACTATTTTTATCAAACATTAAATTGACTCATGGACTTCATATTCCCCGAGTCTTCTGATTTTCATGTAGAATAGAGAATGAATTAACAATGAGCAGCAAGACAGCCCCCTATATTTTAACTCATGTAAGTTAATACATATATATTATATTTTATAAAGTGCTCCTTTTTTCTTGTATAATAAATTTGTTAGGACAGACCAAAGATGTTAATGTTGATTATATTTGCAACAAAGGTGAGGATTATACTGAGAAAGAACACAATGCACTTATACAAAAAGACAAAAGGTGTTTGTGCGTATGTATATGTGTTTGTGTGCAATAATAATTAATGAAATAGAGGCCCTGAATTTGAGAAAGAGCAAGAATGGATGTATGTGAGAATTTGGGAGGAAAATGAAATGAAAAATGGGTCTAATTAAATTATAACCTCAAAAACTAAAGATAAAGTGGATGACTTTTTAAGTAATTCAGTTAAATTAAGAAGACCATCTCAAAACATGTATTTTTACCGTCTCCCATGTGATGCTTCAGGAGACTCCAACAGATGTATTTTGAAAGTATCAAAGTTCACATGCTTTTAAGTGGTGGAGAATTATCAATAGTCTAGTTAGATTTGAAATATAGAAGGTTTTCACCTAGAAGTCAGATAGCCTCCCCCCAAATTTATGAGCTTTATGTGATGTGACAAATGTGATGTGACTGGTCGTAGATATTTTTAGATTAGATTCACTTAACCTTCCATCGACCTACAAATCTGTCGACACCCTCTCTATCCACTCTTCCACCCACCCATCCATTCTCTAGTTGAGAACCTACATCAAATTTTATTCCAAGGTCAATATCACATGGCTTTCCAAAGCCATCTTTTGATAAAATAATATTTAATTATGAAAGGGCAAACTGAATCTGAGTTTTTCTCCTGAAGGGCCAAGCAGATATTATATATTAAATATGATTGTTTTGTTTACCATATTAAGAAATGTTTTTCTATATATTTTCAAGAACTTAAGAACTCTATATTTTGTATCCTGATTTTGACGATAATATTTTTCTGCCCAAGAATATTTTTTGGTAAGGTTAAATTATAGAGAGAGTATATTGGTAAATCTCAAGTGATACTTTGGGTCAGGACTGGAGAGTACTCAGAAGTAATGGGGATTACAGCAAATGGAGACTCTTGTCCTTGGATAGAAGCACCATGAATCCAGCTGATTATTGTCATTCAGGAGTATATACCCAGTGGTGCATGACAGTCTAATTGTTTTTCGGCAGAGACCAGAAAGATACATATTTATGTGATAGTTCTGTTTTAAATATTAGTAATATATTTTCTTCACACAAGAGCCAATAAAAAATATTGTGAGCCAGGTTCATCTTGAAAGCTGCCAAATTGCAAGAGATAGAGCTGAACCCCACGTGCTTGCACACCAGTCTACTTCAGAATTAATGCTCCTGAAATGTTTGCAAGTCTTGACAGACCTAGAACCCTGATGGACTCCCCTGGCATTCTGCCCTTCTTCATGTGAATTGCAATAGTGGCAATGAAAATGCCACTTTGAAGGTCTCATATCACACAATATTTTAATAATTACTTTCTTCACCAGACACAGATTCTTACACAAGAGTCAGCTTTTGTGTTTCACAAAAAATTACACAGCAACCAAGGCATGCCAAGAGTTATAAATAAGCCTCACCATACCAGTTTGTACCTTCTTTATTAGCTCTACATCTGTAAGTCATAGTTACTACATATCTTGCAGTGTGTTCTAAGAAGGACTCTAATGAAATGGGAATATTACCATAGAGGGATTTTGTCATAATTACTTTCCTTTTTTAAAAAAGATATTTATTTTGTATTTTGTGTATCTGAAATTGAACCCAGGACCTCACTTGCATGCTAGATAAGTACTCTTAAACTGAGTCTGAGTGACACCAACAGCTCAACAGTTTTTTTTTTCATGGCTATGTGGACAATCTTTCAGAGAAAGAATTATTTCTTTAGTATTAATAGTGAAGCAAGACAGAGAGAAGAGACTAATTGCCACACTGCTTCAAGGAATGTAAATAGTGACAGAGCCCATGCTAAATGCCACCTATCTGTGGATATGGAACCCAGCATGTGTTATGTGACATTACAGTTACTGCTAAAATTTAAAGCCACCATGCATAAAGGAATTAAGTAATTGTTAAAATTTGGAGGAAGGTGTCTCACAAAGGCTTCATTTCTGATCCTCTTGAGTGGAAGCAGTAATTTTGCAGTATTATCTGACCAAGGCCACTGCCCATGTGTCACAGTTGCACTGGAGCCCAGGGATCTCATCTCAGGATGAAGGAGGAGAGCTCTGAGCACTCATACTCTTGCCATTCCTTGCCATTCCTAGATCACCTGTAGTAAGGAGACCGCTTGTTTGTTCCTGGCCACCCCGCTAGCTTAGACCCCAGTAATCACACAGAAACCAGATTAATTAAAACACTGCTTGGTCCATTAGCTCTATCTTCTTGTTGTCTAGCTCTTACATATTAATTTAACCTATTTATATTAATCTGTGTATTGACATTTGGCAGTGGCTTACTGGGTAATGTTCTCAGTGTCTGTCTCAGGTGGAGGATCCATGGTGTCTCTCTGACTCTGCCCTTCTTCTTCCCAGCATTCAGTTCTGTCTTTCCTGCCGATCCTAAGTTCTGCCCTGCTGTAGGTCTGAAGCAGTTTTTTATTTATTAAAGGTAATCACAGCATACAGAGGGAAATCCCACATCAACCACCTATGTAGTCTCTCTACTCTGCCTCTTCCATAAATCCCACTGAAGATCTCAGAGCACACACACTCACACACACACAAACATACAAGCATATATGTATATCACAATAATTTAGAAAGAAAAAAGGCAATGAATTAAGATTGTTATTTGTACCAAATAAGCTTTTTAGGTGTTTATGGATTGAATTAATATTTTTGATTCAAGTAATTTCAGTTAAACAAATCTAAAGTTGTACAGCTACTTTCTATGAAGAGAACCGTACATGTTAGATGTTATTCATTTGTTACTGTAGTGAATCCTTGAAAACTAATTAATAAATGAATATGCATACTGCTATGTGACATGTGTACTTATTATAATATCCAATGAAGAACAGAATAAACAAAAATAATTGAATATAATAAAATAAATATTAAATAATAAAATTGTGAAAATAATAAAAAATAGAATAAAACTAAAGATAGTAATCTTCCAAGTAACATTTCTTTAAGATAATGGTAGTTATTGATGCTTGAATATTTTGATTAAACTCACAGGTCTGGATAAGTGCCTAGGTCTTGTTTTGAATCCAGTCCCCACTAAAGAACTACAGTTTTCAATTCCATCTAAAAATTCTTGCTTTTACAGCTGTTTATACTGGTGTAGCTATCTCACAGGTATGCCACAAACAACTTATATTTTCATGAATAAGTAAGGAATGATTTTAGTGTTTGTGATTGCAGTTAGCATCATTAAGCGTTGGTCTCAAAATGTTAAATGGAAATGACAGCAAATAATCTATAAATTGCAATATGTGCATCTTTTTGAGTAAATCGGAGAAGTACTGTACTACTTGGATCCTGTATATTGGGAACATGAATCATTTCACAGTCCAGTGTGTATATTTCACACTGCATATTTTAACTGACTGTCCATCACTTCAGAGCTCTCTTGGCTTCAAGCAAACCACAATGGTATTGAAATGCTGTGTTCAAGTAGTCCTTATTTTATTTAATAATGATTCATAAACAAGAATAGTGATACTGAAAGCCCAGATATGCTAAAGAGCAGGCAGGCATGATGTATGAAATTTTAAAACAAATAAAATGGCATTTCATGTTTTTTTTTTGTTTGGTATGCCCAAGTTGGGAAAAATCCAGAAGAAATGAACCTTAAAAAAATTGTGACAGAGAAATTTCTTTTAGTTTTTCTGTCACACCGAAAACTGCAAATAACAGGGGTCTGCTGGACCTGAATGCTTAACATTAAGTTAAATAATACCATCAATTCATTTCTGCTTGGAGATGTCCTCAGACAGTCAAGTGTTAAAGATTTCAGTTTCCTAGAAGCACCTCCTTCAGGCAAGCAATCATGTGATATTCTGGTTACATGGAGAGCTGAGCTGAGCTCCTTTTTATAGCAAGGACTTAGCCAAAGGGATCAGGAGCTCTGCAGCTTGAGAAGACTTTTAGAGTTAGAGTTTCTAGGAGAGACCTCTATCTTTCATCTGTTTATGTTAACCTCCAAGGGATGTGTTCTTTGATAAGGAAGCTTTCCTCCTGCAGTAACAATTTGAAGACAAGGATCAACAGATATGCATTGTGACTCTCTTCTATTTTGAGGAGTTGGGGGAATATATAGTTCAGTTCTTAATGGAATACCCAGGCAGCATAAAAGTTCATCCACTGCAAACAGAAATATTTATTTGCTTGAAGATAACTAGCCTTTCAGAGGATAAATATTGCTAATATTTTAAGATTTTGATGAGGTCACCTAGCAAATCAAAACTTCTTTATGTCTGTTCTGTTTTTGATCTTTATGATAATGGAATGGTGATCCATATTTAAGCACTGTAACAAGCAAAGGGCAGAGATGTTACCAGTTATTGTGGTTCTACTTGTTGAGGACTCACTCTATGTCAGTCATGAGGTTTTCCAGAAGACTTGCCCTGAATTCCTATTGCCCATAGCTGAGTCTCAGGACAAGAGGTTGGCATGTTTAATCCTTTGTCACCGGAATTGGAAAGTTTGGTTTAATTCACTTTATTATTCTGTGGCTAAAAATATTTTCCCTGATGGGATTTATCAATAAAAATAAAGTAGGAAAAACATATTGACTGAAAAGGAGCAGAATTAGTCACAGACCATTTTATTTTGATATTGTGACCACATTGACCTCTTCTTATCATGTGCTTTCCAGTCATTTGCAGAGTTTCTGAGAATGGAGGCTATGAGGCTCCTTAAACCAGTGTTTCCAATTTCAATCCCTTCCACTCTGCAATATACAATAGAAAATGACATAAAAACAAGAACAGAAAAGAGCAGACATAGTAAACTGGATTTAGTAGGAATTCCAACTTTGCACATAACTGGTGATAAAAGGAACGACTTGGAGGTATCCAGTTCTATCCAATGAGAATTAAATTGCACTTCCACTTATACCAATCTCTATTTGAAATATCAAGAACATGAAGTTTCCTATTAGAGGTTTCTCAGTGCTAATGTTTATTGGTATTGATACTGGACCAGAGTACATCTGCGTTAAATTAACTTAGTTGAGTGAGTCTTCAAAAACAGGGCCATAGAGTCCTAGAAGTTTAAGGCTAGAGAGACTTTGGAAATGATTTCATGCTGACTCATCATTTTATACACAGGAAACTGAAGCCAGGGAGGGGCCCATTCCTTGGAAAATAAGTATGAATGTTCACAAGTAAATTTCCTGTTTTTTTCCCATTAATTAATGATTATGCATTGTGCTGGTCTTGGGCTACTCTTTGGATAGATTTAAATGAAATGTTATCATGAATGTCACCAAAAAGTTTAAAAATCTAAATCAATTCAGAAAAAAGATAAAAATGCAGGTAACTTTGTGACTTTATTAAAATTGAAATGTGCTCTAGGAGCCAAAAACAAACAAACAAACAAAATCAAGCCTTAAAATTCCCACCTTTGAGAAAATAATCCTTTTAAAGATAATAATGGTGATTGTTGTTGAATCCACACAATAATTATTTCTGAATCAACAAAATAAAAATGAATATATCAGCAAAGATCTATTTAACTTGATTATGGGCCAACAGCCCAAATCTAAACATAGATTTCAATGGCTGAAGTTTGTTTAATAAGAAAACCTATCCAAAGAGAAACATTTGTTTCATCTGCCGTGAGGAAATGGACATCTGCTATTATGTTGGTGCACAAAGCCAAGAGTTTTGTAAAAATTTCCACTGGCTTATTGTTCCTTATAATCCAAAAGGAAGAAAGATTTGAAGGAGAAATCAATGGGGTGAATAAATCACTTTTTAAAAGGCTAATTTAGAAATAAAACTCATGTGGGGATTGGATAGTACAACAATCAAGTAATATTTTTCTGTTGCTAGACATGTTAAGTTTGGTAGGTCCAGCTTAAGTGACTTGTCAAAGGTGAAGCGTGTAATCTAAACAGCTAAGTCTCTTGAATGGTGGCTCTCATCCGAAGTTCTCTCAAGCAGCGTGACACTGTTTTATGCTCTTTTTTAGACCATGTTAATTAGGAAACATCTCGAAGTTTTCAAACTTTGGCATTCTTTGTTTTAATATATGAATTTTCTTCTGATTAAGGTTTATTCAGTAAAATTATATGTTTAGGAGCAAATTTAGAGAGCTTGTATAATGAAATATTTCCTTTAATGTTTGAGCAAATGAATGCAAGTTAGGACAAAAAACTTTGCCACAGTCATATAACTAGTTTTGGCAACCTCCTAGGTTTTTCATTTTATTATTCTCCTACCTGAAATATGATAGGAGGCTCCTTCAGTCTCTGCAGTCTTAATATAATTTATGAAATTATACTATTTATTAAACCAACCTCATATTTTTCTATGTACAGTCGTTTTAAAAGACAAAAGCCCATTTTTTTCAATTGCAAAAATTTTTAAACACTATATTCTGATCACAGTTCTCCATTTTTTATCTGTATTAGGTCCTTGTGTGAACCACCAGTTCCCAAATAATGATACATTGACTTTTTGTTAATTATAAAAACTTGGCCTTAGCTTAGTTTTATACCCAACTCGTTCTAATAACTTAAATTAACCCATTTATATTAATTTTCATTCTACCACATGGCTCATTAACTCTCCTCAGTACGGTAAATTTAACTTCTTCCATCTCTTGCTAGTGACTTCCCTGCCTCAGACTCTTTCCAGAGTTTCTATCTCTGCTTGGAAGTTCCATCTATCCTCTCCTGCAATTGGTTGTTCAGAAGGTGCCCCAGGCAAGTGATGTAAAATAGTAACATATCTTTACACAGTGTGATCCAATATTCTACAACATTTCCCATTTTTGTTAGTTAAAGTTTAACATTAAAATAGTAAAACTACATATAATATGAACAAGTATCAGGGAATAATTACGTTCACAATATTCAGTCCATTTATATTTGGCAGATTCAGAGATTGTACTCTATTATCTATCCTATCTTGGTGAGTCCAAAGTTTTATACCAAAATCACTTTTTATCATAACTTGTAGTATCATTCCAAAATATCTTTTTAGACATTAAAACTTTTTTAATTAAACAACTTAAGCTTTTATGTTTCTCAACCTCTTTAAACTTCACACCTCTTCTCCGAGTTTTCTTGTTAAATTTGGTAACAAAGAGAATGGTAAAATTATATCTATTTAGTCTTCAACTCCATCACAGACCCAAGAAGTATAAAATAGTATGTGAGCAAAAAGGAAGTGTAAAGCAAGAAACTTCTGAAAGTATAGAAGTGACAGGGACAGCTGGTTGTCTGGACAGTTAGCCAAGTTTCCTCTGCAACACTGGAACATCCACCTTTGGCCTATAGACTCCTCTCAAAGACTCCTCTCTCAAGAATAAGTTTTGATGAAGTGGCTTGCTTTGCCTTGACAAAGTTTGCCAGTCACCTTCCTTGGTGTCCTCCTTATCCAATTTGTACAGCATACTGTTAGCAGTAGTGACAAGGACAATTTCTTGCCGAGGGGCTGCTTTGACACATTTGAAGCAAACTCCACATAGAGGTTCTTTGTCTTTGAAGTAGGCTGGTGCTTACCTGTAACATGAGGGGCCGGCTTGTTGGGTTTCTAGTCCTGCCCGGTACCCCACAGACGGCAAGTCCCAAAGAAAATCACACACAGGACTCCATAAGATTATAAACTGATTGGCCCATTAGGTCAGGCTACTTATTAGTCCTTGTAACTTATATTAATCCATTATCATTATCTATGTTAGCCACACGGCTCAGTACCTTTCTTAGTGTGGCAGCTCACATGTTGCCTCTTCAGTGGTCTGGGCAGGAAAGGCAGAGGAAGCTTCCTGCTTCCCAGAATTCTCCTGTTCTCATTGCATCACCTCTACTTCCTGTCTGGTTTTCCCGCCTATACTTCCTGCCTGGCCAATCAGCGTTTTATTAAAATACATGAGTGACAGAATACAGATAATTCTCCCGTACCACTTACCAATATGTCTTGCTGCCATTGAAAGGCTTATGCTTTAAAAAATCCTAAATGCCATATTCTGTAGATCTAAGAAGTGCTTGAAGACCACTATCTATCTAAAATATATCTCTGTTTAACCTTGAAAACATACCTAAGATGACTACAAGTTTGAATGTTTTGAGTGACTAACTGCTAACCTGCATTTTTAATTATCCTAAACAGTTTGTATTAATAACTTTCATGAACTAGAACTTTAAGTTATATTTTAAATGAGTTGTATAGGTATAATACTTTATAGTATTTGATAACAAAGCTAAACTTAAATTTGTACCAAATATACAAAAAGCCATACCAATGTAAAATATTTGAGACTAGCAATTGCTTTTTAGTTTAAAAGTAAATTCAATAATCTACCTTTTTTCTTATCAATCCAAAGGCCCCTTTTCTCTTTTCAGAAAGAGATCCCTAAATATAATTTTCTTTGCTTAATTATCTCCATGACCATGACAAATAACAATTTGTAACTAACCCCCTAAGTGATAACAAACACCCATAATCCTCTGAACACCCAAAAACCATCCTCCCAACTCTTGGGAATGTGGGCATTTTTTTTCCTTGAAATTTTATCCTTTTTCTGGGGTTTATGACATCTTTAGGGAACCCCAAGGTATTTAGAATTACCCCAAGGTATTTATCAATTGAGACTATTGAGAACGGTGTTGTCTGCCTTGTTTCTTCTCAGTCTGTCATTTGTATTGATGAATGATACTATCCTTGCAAATTAATTTTTGCCCATCTATTTTGCTGAAAATGTTTAGCAGCTGTAGGAGTTTCCCAATGGAATTTCAGGATCACATATGTATACTATCATAACATCTGCAAATAAAGGTACATTTGCTTCTTCCCTTTTACCTTGTATCACCTTGATATCCTACAGTGGTCTCTTTACTCCAGATAAGACTTCCAGTACTTGTTGAATAAATATGGAAAGAGTGGACAAACTTTTCATGTTCCTGATTTTAGTTGAATTGCTTTGATTTCTCTCCATCTACATTGATGCTGTCAATGACCTTGCTATGAATTGTCTTATTATTCCATATATCCCTAATCACTAAGACCTTTATCATGAAGGGGTGATGGATATTTTCAAAGGTCTTTTCTGTATCTAATAAAATTATTTGTTATTTCTTTAGTATTTTCATATGTTAGTGATGTAGGTGGGCCTTCTGTCTATGTGTTATTTTCATTGGTTAATAAAGAGACTGCCTTGGCCCTTTGATAGGACAGAAATTAGGTAGGCGGAGTAAACAGAACAGAAGGCTGAGAAGGGGGCAATGAGAGTTAGCCAGTAACTAACTCTCTAGAGATAATGGGTCAGGCGATGTTTAAATGAATACAATTTGTGTGTTGTTATTTCCGGGGCTAAGTTAGCCATGCGGGAGCCTGGTGGGATGAAAAGCAGGCCTGCCTGCAGCTCCTTGCTACATGTTAGAGTATAATTATTCATTTATGTATGTTGACTTAACCCTGCATTAGTGGGAGGAATTCTATTTGATGATGATTGATGCTGAATTTGGGGAATGAGAAAACAGGATGAGAGGGGAAGAAGGTTGAAAGATATCTGTGTTATCCTTAGAAGATGGGGGATCAGCAGGTGATCTGCTACAGGGTGAGACTTTGGGACTGAATTTTGAGGAGAGGCTGAGACAAATGAAAACGACCACTTGTCTGCTTGGTTCCCTTGCTGGCATGCAGAGTTGATGGGATTTACACCAGAAAAGAAAAAAATTTATGCAAAATGTAAATATTGTCTATTAATAAGACATTTTAAAATTATTAAGTGATATTTGGAAGAATTCTTATATAGAATTTCATACTGACAAATAGCTGTCAATGCCTTTTATTGATCATTTCAAAATGAATTTTATTTGAATGATTTTAATATAGATCTATGTAATTCAAAATTTCTTTTTCTTTCATGTCAATCAGTGATAGATTGATCGTATTACTAATTAATTATTAATGAAGGCATACTTTTTCTTTCCTCTGAAAATTATTGCTAGGGATTTGGTTTCACCAATATTATAGATATTGTTTATGTCTTTGGTTTAGTCATTTTTAGGGTAGGTAATGTTTAATTTTGTAACACTTATCTGTCATCATTTTATTGTAAAATGCAACCTGTTTATTATATAAATTTAGAAAATAACAAGCCTACGTGAGCACTAGATGTATTTTGAAAGTAATATTTAATGATCTTTAAATATCAAATATACTAAGTTGATTATTAACTCCGTAAGAAGTAATCAGTGTAAACAGTATTTCTTCAACAACTGTTTTGTTGTTTTACCTCTATCTAAATGAAGCAAATGCTGGTAGAATTCTGCTTTTTTTTCACATGCAATAGGATTTCTCACCATTTAACTTTCAGAAATAAAACAGTATTATGTAGTGCAACCTGAATAATAATTCGTCTTTTTTTTGTTTTTTTTTTTCAAGACATGGTTTCTCTGTAACTTTGGAGCCTAATTGGTCTTAATAATAAAAACCTGTAGTCAGATATTAGGTGCTGAAAACTGAAAGATCAGAGAAGCAGAGCAGTCAGCCACTAGTTCTTATCTTTACCAAATCCTTAGACTGGATGGGGTATCCTGTCTCTACAAGTTCTCAAACTGAGTGCCATCTCTATGACCCTTCAGACTAAATCCTGAGCTCCTGTCTCTTCCTGCCTTAATTTCCTAAAGTAAGTGATATGACCAAGTCATATCACTTCCTGTCTGCACCTCCCTAGTGCTGGGAGTAAAGGTGTGAGCCACCATCACTTGGTTCTGTTTCTCTTTTAGACTCATTCAATCTCATGTAGCCCAGGGTGGTCTTGAACTCACAGAGTTTCATCTGCTTCTGTCTCCTGAGTACTGGGATTAAAGGTGTGTGCCACCACTACCTGGATTCTATGGCTAACTAGCGTGGCTAACTTTCACACTCTGATCTTCAGGCAAGCATTATATATATTTTTTTAAAGAAGAAGCAAAATATCACCACAATCCTAATTATGTGTCTTCATATTCTAAATGATATTGAGGTTTACACAGTTGGTAATCTCAGTGTTTGTAAAAAGAATTCTTAGCATTTACTGTGAATTACAGCCAGATATAAACAAATGATGTTACTGCCGTAACAATTGTGTGATTATCACTCCCTGTTTAGATTTACATTTCTAAATATGAATGGAGAAATATGGATCAACCCCTTTTTAATATGAAATCATGAAATCAAAACAGTCTACTTCTAGGGTTGGGGAAATGACTCAGGTGTAAAGTGTTTAGCAGGAAAGCATGGCTTGAGTTTTATTTCCATAACTCCTATACAGAACTAGCTCTGATTTTTAAGGGATAGGAACAGGAGGATCTCTGGGGCTTGCTGGCCAGCTAATGTGAGAAAACTTGTTTAGAAAGAGAAATTGAAAGATATCTGGCATCTATCTCCTGCCTATGCATGCATGGATAGGTATGTGTGTCATACACATACCATGCATACACAGACACAGACACACAGACACACACACACACACACACACACACACACACAGAGAGAGAGAGAGAGAGAGAGAGAGAGAGAGAGAAAGAGAGAAGCTTAGACAAACACACAGAGGCAAATGCATGCAGACAAGATACACACACTCTAGTATAATTGTAATCTCTTAAATAATCTCTTCCTTTATGCCTTACATAATGATATCAAGGGTCATGAGAGAGGGGAGGGGACTGTTGTTGTTCATATATTCTTTGATCTCAGCTCAGTACTGCATAGAGTCCTCAAAAAACACCTGCCTCTGTCATGAAAGTAAGTCTTTTAATGTGGCAATAAAAACAAATTATTATTTTTATATTGTTGTTAAAACCCCAAGATAACTTTACTCAAGAGTTAGTCATAGAACAAATTTTGCAGAACAGTGTGAGCATGAGCTTACAATCAAAACAGGACAAAATGTTTGATTTTGACACTTGGAAAATAACTTCCAAGTGCTATATTAACTATTTAAAGAAAAGGATCACACTGTAAATAGAGAAAAATGGTAACAAAGAAGGCTGAGTATATGCTTTAACACTCCAAGACTGACTTCTTTAAAACAGACAGCTTTGCAATTTCAAGGATGCAGCGATAAACTTTCCATGTGTTTATTTAGCAATAACTTACACATGTGCTATATTTATACATTGTCTTTCTTTGATTCTTAAATATATGATTTGAAAATAATCATATTTATGCTAGAAAGATAAAATAATACTGAACTGTCTCATATCCTCAAGAAATATTCATTGAAGAAATATAGAAGAATGAGTTGCTTTATATTTGAAATTTTCCTACTGAAACCATCTCAACCATCAATATTTGTAATGATAAATTATACAAACCCATTATTTTGTGTGTTATAGTTTCTCTTTTTATAGTTTTAGAAAACTAAACTAAGGTACTGTCAGAAAGTTCTGAGAAATTCACATGAGTGTTTAAAGTGAGTATTATAACATAATATAATTACAAATATGTTAACCAATATTTAATGTACATATGGTTTTAATATTCCTTATTGCTTTTCCTACATTTACCTCTTCTTAAAATCTCACATTAAAATGTGAGAACAAAATAGAAAATGGAAAGAATACAATGTGAAAGGAAATCATGAAAGGAGTCTAAATCTTAAGGCAAAATTTTCTATATCAAAATCAATGAAAATAAATAGCACATGGTAAGAAAGATCAATGCCATGCCTGTCAAGTCAAATGTTAGGTTGCAACTTCCTTCCACTCAGATTTTGGGTGCCATGTTCATTGGGTAAAATTTGACTCCAGTGCTATACAAGACCAGCAATTGATGAATGGGATCCTGAAATTAAAGTAATGATCACTGCAAATAGAAGCTTCTCTGAACAAGCTTGAGAGAAACTCAGGTCTAAAGTAAAAACATGGATATATAGAAGTAATTTGTCATGATCATTTATCACAAATACACAAACAATAGCAAGTTCTCCCCTAGAACTTTACTGTACCAGCGAGACATGGACTTTTGACCAAGATTACAGTACGTGGAGCAGGCTTCAGATCCAATCATAGTGAAGCTAGCTATGCCATAACACTACTGCTTTAAATTAGTGATATGTTCACATCATAATGAAACAGAGATGCAAGTACATACAAGTATTGCTCCCAAACATCAAGAGTCTCCCATTCTGAGCATTCATTACTATTGCCTTCCATTTGTTTTGTTGAGTGGGCCAAATTTGACCTGGACAGTAGATTACAACAGGGCATATTCCGTGTTTGGGTATGTGTTTGAGGGTCACCACCTTTACAGTGAGTAGAGTAGCTTCATTGTTGTAAAAATCTTCTGTTCCCACTTTAATTATTCTTTTGCCCTTTTCTCTGGAATTCATTAATCATATTTTTGCTATATTCACACTTTTCCTCTTTCAGAATGCTACATAGTTACAATAATATAGAATGGATTCTCTTTTAAATATACATACGCATGTATATTTCCCGTGTGTCTTTTTGTGTTTGATACCTCATTTACTTTTAGTGTTTAAGACTATTCCATCATACAGCTGTAGGATAGTTTAATTTGCCCTTCACTAATTTTACTTTTACTGTTCTGACAACTAAAAACAAAATAAATATTGTATATATTTTCTTAGGGATTTAATATGACTTAATTTTATATAGATTAGTTTTTATTCTGTAGCAATTTATACATACATGATAATTAAATCTGTCTAATTTATGTTTTATTTCTCATAGGTTTCATAACTTAACTAACTAATAGTTGCATAAATAATCGGTTTTTAACAGTTGAGTAATATTTCCTTATATAAGTATAGCATGATTTGTTTCTCTAATCAGCTATTTATAGAATTTTGGTCTGTTTCCAGATAGCAAAAATAAAGAAAAAAGATGTTATAAACATAGCCCAAGATCAACTCTCCCTTCTTCTTGACCTGACAAGTGTTAAGACTGATCATTTGTAAATTAGATATTTTCTGTGATTGGTTATTATTTTCCTATTGAGATTGATCTCTTCATTAAATTCCTTAATACTCTATGAAAACCATCAGCTTTGTATCTTTTGTGTGGTCCACATTTCAAACACTGTCAACATATTTTAGGATTCTGAATATCATTTAAGTTCAATAAAATGAATTCTAAATATCGTCTTCTCTGTTACCCTAATTTTGTTAGTAATAGAGAAATTGATCTGCAAAGTAATTTGAGCATGTACTGTGATATTTTGTCTTCAAATATTTATACACTAAAGATCCACTGTATTTATATTATTTGCTATTAAAAATAGTGAAATACACTCTACATATACCTACTCTTTTCGTGTATTGAATTTGTTTTAATATATTAGCATTCTTAAGAATATACTTTCAGCTCCAGTAACTACATAGATATAAATGTTGAAGTGGACAAGACCGTACACTTGTCTTTGTTTAATTTGAGTCCGGGATAAGTAGAGGGCATGTGTGGTAGTTTGAATGTAATTGACCCCCATAATCTCAGAGGGAGTGGTACTATTAAGAGATATGTCTGTGTTGGAGTGTTATAATCTTGATGGAGGAAGTGTGTCACAGTGGGGACAGTCTTAGAGATTTCCTATGCTAAGGATACTGCCTAGTGTCTCAGTCAACTTCCTGTTGCCTGCAAAATGTAGGATTCTCATCTCATGTCTGCCTATCTGCTGCCATGCTCCCTGTCATAATGATAATAGACGAAACTCTGAAACTGTAAGTAAGTCTCCTCAATTAAATGTTTTCCTTACAAGAGTTGCTGTGGTCATGGTAGCTCTTCACAGTAATAGAAAACCCCAACTAAGAAGGTATGTGTAAGAATCATCTTACCCCTTGCTGTTGCAAGGACTTTACAGAATCAGTGCTCTACAACACTTTATGAATAGCACAAATAGCAGTTCTAGTCAGTGGAGTATTTGCGTCTTAAGAGTTTATTTACTAGCTATAGTAAGGGAGCACAGCTACTTGTATACATTTACCCAAAGGCTGTTTATTCACTCTCAGATGGCATCATCTTCAACAGAGGGTACCTTAAGAGGGTACCCATGGAACAGTAAAGGAAGGGGCTACCCTTATCTAGACAAATGAGCAGACTCAACTTTGGCAATCAAAGGGGTGATATATAATATAACCAGATCAGTTACATGTCATCAAGGGGCTGTTTGGATATTTGTAAGTGTAAATGGCTTCTGTAAGTTTGCTATCTTTTTAAACTAGAAAAGATATTCATATGATGGATAAAATGTACCTGGAAAAGCACACACAAACCAATTGTTCATGTGTATAAAAGATATTTATGCACACAAATGGAAATAAAACCGTTTACTACTTGATTTTAAAACTCAGGCAAAATTATTAACAATAAATCATTTTTATTAAAAGGACAAAAATGTAAAACTGAAAAATCATTGAAGAGGTGTTATGATAGTTTAATGACTCTAGTTGCAACTAATCAGGTCAAAGTCTTATGTTTTAATAGACCAAGTTTGGATTTCAACCATGAGATAGTTGCATGTCTTTACCCTTGGGAAAAATAAAGCAAAACAACCAATAAAAGCAAAGCTAAGTGCACAGGAAGCCAGGAGCTTAGCAGCACCAAATGAAGATTTTTTCTGGATATGGAAGCTTTGCATTTATGGCTGTTCTCTGTTTGCCTCCATCCAGTGCCTTTAACTTGTTCTGTACCAGTGTTATGTCTGCACCCTATTTATCCTAGGATTTAAAAACTGCATCTCATACTATCAGACATTTTTGATTGCTGAGAGTGATCACAATTCCTTGATTGTGTGCATGTTTGTGAATTGTGTATGTGGAATGTTTATATAAGATTTTCAAAATATTATTTTCAGTGTTGGGTTTGAATTTGGGGAAAGTTTATATTTTTAGTATATTTTTAATTATGTCTCATAAAATCTTAAGAATACTTGTGTTCAAAATATTTTTTTCTGTTGGTTCCCTCCCAATTGTTGGTTTGGCACTCTCAAGGTAGTCTCACCTTTCAATTTGAAATAGAAAACAATTCTGTTTTCTTATGAATAGATAAGCCATAAATTCCATCATTGCACACTAAATACATATAAAAGGCATAGTAAGAACTAGCCATTGCAAGAACTATTATTTATCCTAATTGTTCCCAGATGAGCTTGGAAGGGAGCCTGGCCTGAGAGTCTTCAAAGACTTGCCAAAAGCCTGTCAGGGTTGATAACTCACACTACTCCGAGCTTGGCTCACAGGGGTCAGTTTCAGAGTGAACACTAAGCTCTCCCTGATATCCAAGCTTGCTTAAAAATGCAGAAACACTGCCAGCTGACTTGCAAGTCACTAGATTTTCAACTTTGTTTTAAGAGGCTCATGTTTTCTTGGAACCAGGGATGGGCTGGTTAGCAATAAGAAGACATTCCCATGTGGAGCTACAAGAGCAGATGGAGTGGCCCTGTGTGCTGGGAAGCATCTGTTTTTGTTAGAACATGGTTTATTCATTGGCCTAAAGATTTAGAATGAACTAGGGATACAACAAAGCTCTAAATTATACTTATTTGATTAAGTAAATGCATCTATGCACTTTAATTATTTTATGTTACATTAGACTTTGTTGCATATAGTAATTATTTCATTTACAAATTATGCAAACACTGCTGTAGTCTTCATTACCAGAACTCTAGTAAAATGATTTTTTAAAAGAGGGCAATCTGTGCTATTAAGTTGTAAATATCATAAAGAGAAGAATGAAATATCCTCCTCTTTGGGGTAGCAGTTACTTTGCTTAATAAAAGCCCTAGAGACTCATGAAAGGACATCAATATATATTCATGCCATAAATGAATAAATGAGGAAAATAATAAAGTGAATGAAGACTGACAATCTATTTTAAAACTCTCATTAAACTCCAGGTTTAACAAACTTCTTGATTGTTGACATTTTAAAGACATTTTTGAAGGAATTTATTATTTAAACTATATTTTAGGATGTTGCCTTGTAACTTCATTCTCCGTTGTCAGATTATGAATATATGCAGTTTCTTCATATGTGTACCATAGTTAAAACCTGACTTACACATCATAACTGGTTTTAAGTCATTTACTTGCCTTCTTTGAGGGAGGTGGGTCTCTGAGTACGTGTGATAAGCAGCATATAACAACAGTGATCTTGCATACCTCTGCTCTGCCTGTCACCTCTGTTGGCATACTCTTCTTGGAAGTCATTTATCACCTAAGAAGTTCTGATGACTACCATCTTGTGTGGAAGCCTGGCCTTCCCAGATGAAGGTGAAGAGGAAATATGAATGACTATGTCAATCTGGAGATGAATAAATCTCTTGTACCTTACACAATGAAGGGAAAACAAGAATGATTTTAGCTATGGAATGACTTGTTGATTCTTAAAATCCTGGTAAGTGAAAACAGAAAATAATCAGATTGTTATATAAAGACATGTGTTACTGGAATAACAGTTATAATATATAAAAGGTACATACTTTCATGCTAAACTACTAGTTTGAAAAATGCCAAATATGCTAAAAAATATATATCATGAATAAAATGAATAGGAGTGTCTGGAATGATGATTCTTTACCTCATGTTTTTGCTTTTGCAGAATATGGGAATTTGATTGTTGGAATTCTGGCATGAACAACACCTGCTTCATGATCATCAATAACACCATTCTAGGGGTCATCCAATACCCTCTCCTGGTCGTCTCCGGACATACACATGTGCACCACACAGAAACACACATGTAAACAGAGACTGTGCATTTGTTTCCTGCCTACCCAGACCTGAATAATCAAAAAGAAACTATATTAATTACAGTACTGTTTGGCCAATAGCTCAGGCATATTCCTAGTTAGCTCTTATATCTTAAATTAACACATTTCTGTTAATCTATATATTACTATGAGTCTGTGACATACCTGTAATATTCTGGCATCTTTCTCCTTCAGCAGCTACATGGTATATTTTTGACTCTGCCTTCTGTCGCTCTATAACTCTGTTTGGATATACTGCTTGGCTTTACTCTGGCCCTTCTTCCTAGGCAGTTAAAATTTGTCTGTCTTGCCTCCTATCGAGACCAGACTTTAACCTTTTGTTTTCTTGTGTGTTTTCAATATCAACCATAGACTCTACAGTTCTTCTGTGCTGTATATTCAAAACTTAGTTCTAATTTCACATACTTTATTTATAGCCAGAAGGCCCAGGGCACTCACGTCATCTACAGCCTCCAAATGGACTGGTACCCAAGTATCCGAACTGCAGAGCTTTGAACCTTTATCATCGCCACTGCTATGATCTTACCTGTCACGTCCAAATTAAATGTGTGACTAAAAATTTTTCAACAACGTGCACTGACCACATCAGCTTGACTTGGCATTATTCTCATCATCTCTCAACTTTCTTCCAACCCTGGACTCATTAGTTGTTTCTCTAGAGAAGTTCCAAATGGACTTGGATTGCGGATTCCCCTATTCCTTGTGGACTCTATTTCCCCATCTTCAAACATAGTGAAATCCTATAATGAGAATTTTTTTACATTGAATCATTTCACAAATATCTTGAGACACCTACAGTGTGCAGATGCTGGACATAGAAGGATAATAAGCTTAACTTGTGTATTATAAATTTCATTTCTGTAGTGAAGACTAAATGGTTTTGTTCTCCATTTAGTATGTTAGAGGATATATTTATGCCTATTTCTCTTTCCCAGTTCTTTAATACTTATTTGATTTGTGCCTTCTACTTTTCTTACCATGATATCAATCAGCTGAAATACATGTCATTTCTACACAAAAGTTTCACAATTTTAATACACTTATTCAACATCTTTAGGTACTTATTTGCAATATATAAATACTTTTCTCCACTCAGTACAGTTTGGACATGTGTACTTACATGTATCATCTTCTCCTACTTCTTGTTTTACTCATTTCTAATACAATTATCTTTATTTGATCTTTGCTTTCTCTAATGATTTTGCTGAGGAAAATACTTAACATAATACTTTCCTTACTGTTCTTGGCAGGAAACAAAAATCAGTCCCCTTTTCACATATAAATTTTAGTATTTTTCTGCTCAGCACATATTCTAATGCCCACACTTTCTCACAATTATGCATAATTTTTCAGTGTTTAAACTTCCTTTGCAAATTTCCAAATGTTTGAACATTGGAAAGAAAAGAATCCCAAAGATACAAACAAACTGAGAAGTAAATTTTATATTATAATATTTCACTGAATTTTATATTTTGAGTTACAAAGAGAAGATCAATCAGGTAAAGTAAATCTTGGTGCTTGCCACATTGAAGGTAACAGCTCAATGTCATGGTTGGGTTTTTAGTAGAGTACATTGGCAAAAGTTAGTAGTAAGAACAAGAGGGTGGATTCTTTGATCAAGTGTTAAAGAAGTAGCTTTTGGAATAATTGACACCTGTGATAGGATTTCTCTTTATTTCACTAGATACTGAAGCAACTTGTACTAATGTTATGCTGAGCCCTTTAATACATCAGTTTCTCCTCCCTCCCTCCTTTCTTTTCTCCCTCCCTCCCTCCCTCCCTCCCTCCCTCCCTCCCTCCCTCCCTCCCTCCTTCCCTCCCTCCATCCCTTTTTCTCTTCCTCCTTCTCTCTCTCTCTCTCTCTCTCTCTCTCTCTCTCTCTCTCTCTCTCTCTGTGTGTGTGTAGGGTTTATCATTTAGATTCTAGGACCAATATTATTCATTGTCTAAATTTTAAGTATGCAAGATTTTCATTAAGTGAAATTATTCTAATAAGAAGACTTTTGAATGACAGGCTTGACATATTTCCTGAATTTTCAGCCATAGAAAATCAGGCATTTTGAGCTTATTCCCCTGTGAGCTATTACTTCAACCTTAACTGCCAAGATGGATGAAGGAAATTTCCTTTCTGCATACTTTATTTTAATACTTTTATAATTCTGAACAGCAACATAAAGAATGTACTTCAGGGAGATTTCAGGTTTGTTTGTAATTATATCATACGCTGTCTTTATAGAATCCTCTTGTTTAATATGTTTTGGAAAATAGTTTCCTTTAATTGAGCTGAAAGTTTTCCCTCCATCATCACACCACAAATCTCATCATTTCCTTTATTGCGTTAAGACTGAAATTATTTAAGTACAACGTCCTCTCCAGCTATAAACAAAATTGCTGATCCCAAAGGTGTCACGCTATCACACTAAAATGGCTTTTGGTCTGAAATGACTTTTTGTTCAGTTTCAGAAAATTATTATAATTTATAATATAATTTATAAAATTATAATAAATTCACATAATTTTATAAAAATTATAGTAATCTACAAAACTATATTATAATTTATAATTCATATACCTAAACAATAGTAAATTCTGTATTTGCAATTATTGAAGGTGACCAAGAAACAAAATAACTTGTTTCATCTTAGAAAAATTAGTAAAATGAGATGCTTCAGATAGTGTGGTCAGCATTAAGTTCAGATCACTAAGCCATTTGAGTACCTCTGACATAGAGTCAGATTTCCAAATACTGTAGCATTTGCCAAGCTTCTACAGTAGAATACATACATGTAGCTTCTACTTATTATCGGAAAATTGACATGAGAATAAGTCAGAGTAGGCTCTACCTGCCTGTTACATCGTCAACAAAATTCTACCTCATATGGGAGGAGGGGAGGATGTGGAAATTCTTATAAATAAATAAATAATAAATAAATAAATAAATTTAAAAAATCAGAAAAAAATTCTACCTCATAAATTCCAGGAAAATATTGTAACCCCAGAGTTATTCCTATTGTGCCTGAGATATTATTTAAATATCACCATCAATCTAGAGTTAAAGTTTTATATTTTTCTGGGAAATGTAATGAAAGTTATTGAATACATTCTGAAGTCATTATAGAGTTAAATACAGTCACATTCACAAACATATGCCAACAGAAGCATAATTCACAGACCCAGTCTGCAAAATCCAAAGCAGAAATGCTATTGAAACAATTTTATGTGAATACTTGCAGAATTCTCACTGTGTGGATGGAAGATTACCTGTGCTGCTCAATGTCTTTATTTGTCTAAGGACTTTTTCTGAATATCTATCCTCAGAAATTCTTTTCTGATCTTATTATATGTACAGTACATGTTTGCCCCCTCGATAAATATTAACATAGCAATCTGTACTACCATTTTTGCCCATTTCAATCCTAAAAATTGAATGGATTGTTGATTCCAAGTATTGAAGCAATTAGTCCTTCATATGTTATCTTGTTGGAGTAGAAATTAGTGCTTTTAATTATTAAAAAGATTTATTCACTGCTTATAAAGTTAACATGCAGTTTCCTAATGAATATTAGGAATATTCCTAATTCCAAAAAAGACTTGAATACAATGTATATATTAGCTTTACACAAAATAGTAAAGGACTAGAAACAAAAATGTTTTAGGGGAAAGTTAATAATCAAAGTTACACATAATATTTTAAAATATAAAGCTCCAATGCAAGCGTAAACACAGACTTTTATCTTGCTGCAGAAAGAAGATAGGCATAAAGGCATACATGAGGTGGGCCTTTATGTATTTCAGGAGTTTCAGCAGTATCCAGGTTCAGAAAATGGCAGGGTGAGGGCTGAATATAAGAACTTGATGAACTTGCCAAAATACATGAAACCCTGTTTGAGAAATTTGTCCGTTCTTCCTATAGAGATTATTAATGATTTTTTATTTAACATAGATTTGTTACTATAATAAAAACCTAGCAATCTTAAAAGGTAACCAATCTAGTCCCTTTGACAGATTCTCAAAGCAAATATAAGCAATGTTAATGTTTCTTTTCATCACAAAACAATGCAAAAGAAAAGAAAATGTGTGCCACTAGAAAGTTTTGTTTCTCTACGTATGTTGTGTAGGGAGTGGAGGTAACACAGATGGTGGGAATCAAATTCAGATGCTCTGAGAGAGCAGCCAGTGCTCTGTACAACTGAGTCATCTTCCCAGCCCTGAAAGCTACTTTTAAAATATGATTAAGTATTATTTTAGGAAATAATCAACTATTGATACATGTAATTTTGAAGAGATAAAGCTATTCCAATTTAGGTTTCACAAAAGGAGCAGATTTTTGGAGCAATAATTTCCATTGACAGAGCATTTGAATATTGAAAAATAATGTTTTTTGTAAAAATAAATGTTAATTTTTATTAGAAATTTCAAGATAGCTAATTAAAATTGATCAAAATTGCCAACCCTGATCAGTTGCAAGTTAAAGAAAATAAGAGAATTCTGATACATTTCCTGTGTAAGCAAATGAATGAGAAGAAATATATGTACACAAATCAAACTCGTGTGATAAGTAAATCTATGTGATATATAAATGATCCCTATAAAAACTCTTAAAAGAACCATTCATCTTTAATACTAAAGGCACTGAAAGGTATTATATTGAAAGCATTTGCTAGAACTCTAAATATTTTTAAAGTGTGCCATTGATTTTCAAAGTGTGAATTGATTTACACCTTTGGGGCACCAAGAGGGAAAACGAGGTCTTCATTGAGATAAAGCGGCACAGCAGCGACTTTGCCTGAACCGTTCTGGAAGACACTGAGAAATCCATAGGCAGTCTCTGTCTCTCTAAATTCTTAGTGTGTGATTGTAAACAGCACTGAAGTCTGAGCCAGGCATTTCTCATTAAGCAAGCTATGCTTGAAAAATGACTGAGGAAATCAAATCAAATCAGGACCGGGCCACACATCAACAAGATGAATTACACTTGGGTTGTTTTGAATTAGTTTTTGAAAACATTTAAACTATAGTAACCTTGAGAAAATGCAAGCTTTGGGCCTGCAATGACTTTCTGCACATGACACAACTAAAAAAGTTTCAAGAGAAAATGTCCTAAATGACAAAGACTTATATGAATTAAAAAGGATTTAATTAAGCTGGTGTGTGTGTGTGTGTGTGTGTGTGTGTGTGTGTAAGAGGATGTCAGAAGGCAGCATGTGGAAGTCAGCTCCATCTTGTCTCCTTTAAAAGGTTCAAACTCTGCTCTTCAAGCTTGCTAGGAAGTCACTTTACCCTCTGAGTCATTTTACAAGCCCCATCCACAAAATTAAAAAGGTAAAGGAATCATAAAGATCTGTGAGATTGTAGAGATTCTATTAATTACTTAATAGAAAATATATGGTAGCATTCCATAAAATTCCACAGTAAAAATGGTAAAAGAAGGGGTTAAGGCTACCTGTATATCAGTATAAATGAACAAAGATCAGCAATAAATAAAATAATAGTTTCCTACATGATATCCAAGAGCACAATTTAAAAATAAAAACGTTTAGGAAGCTGTAACAAAGAGAGTGAAAAATGACATGAATCATTTAACAATGCCATTCAGGTTCTAGGATATTTATCACAAGGAATTAACTGGAATTCTTAAGAGCATTTATTCATGCACTACTTAGGACATCTCAAAGGTTCCAAACAGTTGTTCCATAACTAAATGGAAATATATTTGAAGACCTTTAAGTTAATTAATAAAATGTAATTGAGCATACCAATCACTTGATATTTTTGTAGAACTCTCCTACAAACATCTTCAAATACCTCTCTCTGAATATTTCAGTGTGTTGTCAAACTTTGTGCTCTCTTAGATTTTCAACATTTTTACCCACTAATCTTACAATAAATTATTTGACATTTTCCAGTTCACCATATGATCAGTTGGTTAAGTGTGGACTGAATATTAAGTCATTGTACACGTGTGTAGTGTGAGGGGCTGGCTTGTTGGGGTTTCTGTGTTGCCCAGTACCCCACAGCCAGCAAATCCCAAAGAGAAATCACACACAAGACTCCATAAGATTATAAACTGATTGGCCCATTAGGTCAGGCTTCTTGTTAACTCTTATAACTTATGTTACCCCATTATCCTTATCTATGTTAGCCACACGGGCTCAGTACCTTTCTCAGTGTGACAGCTCACATGTTGCTTCTTCGGTGGTCTGTGCAGGAATGGCAGAGGAACCTCCCTGCTTCCCAGAATTCTCCTGTTCTCATTGCATCACCTCTACTTCCTGTCTGGTTTTCCTGCCTATACTGCCTGTCTGGCCAATCAGCATTTTATTAAAATATGATTGACAGAATACAGACAATTCTCCCGCACCACATGTGTAATGTCAGTTTCACGGTGGTCTAGGAATGTGCGCAGATCCTTACATTAACCAAATAATTACATCTCCTTGAGCTTTGGTTTCTTTACCTCTCTGACGACGAGGTGAGATATGTTTCTTACTAAATTTCTCCTGGCTCAGAATTTCACAGATCATCCTTATCCCTCCAATCAGAATTTCTTCACATAAGATCAGGAGTGTTGGTTTTATTTATTTTTCAAAAAACCATGCAGAGAGTTTTATCCCCCAGACACTTTAGAAGAACACAGCTATCTCAACCACCAATTTTAGGAACATCCAAAATTGTTTTGGTCAGTCTCTTCTGAGGGCTAGAACTCATGTCTGCACTTAGACATGGGCTTCTCTTCAACTGTTTCCATGGGAAGCTGCAAATGATAGGGCAATATGAGTATAGTTTTAGGAGTTTAGTGAAAAGCAAAGAAAATCTTCCTTAAGACAGAAGATTAGTCATAAACTTGTTTGTGGACAAAAGTCTGATTGTATTGTTCTATCAATTGTAACCTATAATCTAGCTATAGATCTATTTATATCTATCTATCCATCTATCCATCTATCTATCTATCTATCTATCTATCTATCTATCTATCTATCTATCAATCAGTCTCTCTGTCTATCTATCTATCTATGTATCATCTATCTATCTATCTATCTATCTATCTATCTATCTATCATCTACCTACTATCTATCATCAATATATCATCTTTCAAAAATATAATAGAGTATCTGATATCTTATACAACAAATCAGGCAACACAACCTACAAGAGTAAACTATGATAATGAACATAAAATGTACTTTGTTTTCTTCAAATAATAATGAGATTGAAATTACAATAAGAAGACCAAAATTGTCTATGTGGTATATAGGTTGGGAAGGGAGAATTGATGACTTTGGCTATGAGTTCAATAGCTATATTAATATTTAATTTTAACTTACAAAATAAGTAACATATTTAATTGTTTTGGAAATGATTTTGTTTTTTAGAAACAGTAAACTATCATATAGAGCATAATGGTGATTATATTTTTATCAGATAGTAGACTTGGATGTTCTATAAAGTGAAAATCAGTATAAGTATAAATCTGTGTAGCAAGGAAATAAAAAATGCTGTTTGCTCTATACTACACTGGAAGAAAAAAGTCTTATTTATTTGTGTAAATACTTAAGCATTATTGAATGACATTTAAAAATCTTATGTATACTGTGCATTAAGGATTTTTTTCAAAAATATTTCAGGCTATAGTATATTCAACCAGGTTTTAAAACTTTGTGGGTATGAAATTTTTGATTTTCCTATTAGGGGTGAGTTAAACGTTATACTTCAGATTTATTTTTAGTTCTGCACACACAAAAAGAGAAAAGTTAATGGTAAGCTTTTCTGATAGACTTTTCTTACATTCCCTTCTTCTTAACAGAATTTTCATGCTCTGGAGGTCAGGATGTGTCATTATCATAGCTGTATATCATTGAACATAAACTCACACAATATATGAATTTACTAATTAAAGTATGGGACGTAAAGCATGGGTTGTCCTTATCTCTTGATACATAGATGCATCCTATAAGAATGGATCCTGCTGGGGAGGGGATGGGGGTGTGATGCAGGGGGGTGGGAGAAATGTAGGTAGGGGGAATTGGAGCTGATATGTAAAATAAAAATTCATTTTAAATAAAAATGACTGTGAACTGTAAATGGAAATATGTGACAATCTTTATGTTGTTTCTTTGACTAAAATGTCTCTTTCAATTTCAATGTAAATGAGCTTTTATGAGGTTAAGACATTCTTAACTTCAATTATAAGCTTTCATCATTGTTTTCTTCCACATTGTCCAGAAATAATGTTACTTTGTGGAAGACATACCTGTAGTTTAACAGGACCGTATGCTAGATACTATACTATTATTTACCAAGAAATAGAACTAGTTGTTAGGTACTCAAATTCCTTGCTACTTTCACTAACCCATAGCTACCTCTATCTACATTTTCTCATATTAATGCAATTAATCAAGAAGAATCCCAGCAATCCAGTCCATGCAATGCGGAATTTCTCAGCATGTTGCTTTCTTTGTTGATTCTTGAAGGAACTCTAGGTTTTAGTGTGACACAACACTCTTATGAGCAACTCTCTTTAATATATTTGCTGTATATAAAATCCTTCAGTTGTATTTTCACATATTAAATAAATGATAATATTGTTTCATGCCTATATGTAATAATTGTCACTCTCTGGAACATAATTTGTAGTGTTTGGGATATTTTAAACAATAACTGGTGTGAAGATAAGCCACTGACTTTCTTGTGTTTCATATCCTTGTTGATATTTAAACTTTTAGAAACCACAGCTTCTTCTATGTTCCTCAAACCATGGAATTTAGGTGAACAATAGTGAAGATCATAATGTTACCATTAACTATTGGGTCAACCTCATGGAAGTGTAACTTAATAATGGCTTTCCATAAAAACAGTGTCTGAAATAATGCAACTGATTCCTCCAGAAGTTGTAACTCAACACGTGGTGAATGATACTTTAATGTTATAATGTTAGTTTATAGTCCATGGAAATTAACCGACGTTTTATAAAATGAGTTTTAAATTACCAGTCGATTCCACTGCCAGCCTATTTATTCTTGTAGAATCTTTTTATCGCATGATTTATTTCGTGCCTATATTATGCATATATATATACAAGTGGAATAATGTAAGCAAGCTCTTGAGTGAGCGTCATTTAATCATCATCAACTAACCTCAAGAGACTGATTAATGGAACTGTTTCTGGTTTTCTCTACAGCTCCTGGACCAAGCAGAACTTAGAGACCTCATTACCTTCACAATGAATGTACTAAATGTTAAATGAAGTTATCAAAATTCTCTCATTCTCCAATTGTGATGCTTATTTCATACTTCGTTTTTGCCAAGAAATACAGTTTGAATTCTGTGCAATGATTTAACTAGACTTTTAGAAAGTGGTAAAAATGAGACTGCTTCAGGAAAATGCTACTCAACAATTGAGCCTTCATACAGAGACCATTATCCACAAGGCTGTTTTGAATGAAAGACGGAGATTTATAATGTACCCAGACTCATTGTTTCATTCAGCTCATGATGAATCAGTTAGTCATGCTTAAGTTAAAAAAAATTAAAGTATGATCACACACACCCAATTACTGTTCATGATGGAATCTTTCACTGCCAGTTCATTTTATTTTATTTTATTCTTAAACTTGTTGTGTCCACATACAACTAACTTACATAACATATAAATATGTATGTCCTGTCACTAAACATAATTTTAAGAGAGTTTTAATTTGTTCACACAGAAAATGTCTGTATTAAAAAATCTGGAGACATTCTAATCATACCAAATTTACATCATGAATTGTTGCTCTGAAGCCTAGGGCAGCATTGCTAGACACACACTCATTTCCTTTATGGATGTTTATAATCAGTATTTTATTAAAACAGCACATTTATTTATTAAATAATAGATTCCAGGGCATCTTAAAGTGTGAAAACTAGGCATATGACACTATTTTTTTTTTACCTCGACTTCTTATTTAATTATCCAGGGAGGTCACAATGACAATTATAGGCACATGGATACCCCAGCTGGCTTGTCACAATGACAGTTACAGGAAACACTGCATGGATACCCCAGCTGGCATGTCACAATGACAATTACAGGAAGCACTGCATGGATACCCCAGCAGGCCCCTGCTCTGTAGATAGGTTATATTTACTCTCACCTTTGTAGTTATATGCAAGATTTTATAGGAAAAAATTTCCATGTATGTGAGTTTTATTTACTCACATGAATTTTTATACTTTTATCTAAATAATAGGTAATAGCCCCCCAAAAGAACATCAATTAACATAGGGAAATATCATTAATTGTCAAGAAAAATTCATAGAGCAAACTGATGAACCATTCACTGCAATATATGTAAATGTGATTATGACAGAGAAAAATGCAAATTGTAAATCACATAGACTCAAATATGCACATGAGTGTGGACACACACACACACACACACACACACTTTTACACCACTGTTGAGGTTACAAACAAGATTCATCATTGAAATAGAAAGCAGTTAAAGATCTATGAACTCCAGAAGTAAAGATAGTTTATATATGTGTACAATTAGTGTGTTATGTGTGTCTACGTGTATGTATGTGTGTGCATGTGTGTGTGTGTAAGCATATAACTTGATGAATCCATTGTATCTGGTATTAGGAGACATAAGTCATCTGTAATGATGCCAGTTTCTGCCTGATTCAGTACTGGTTCATATAGTCTGTTCCATATTTTCAAAGGATGTACAGTTAGAATACTCCTGTAGGGGGAAAAAGGCAGTCAGGATACTCCTCTAGGACAACAAACAAACAAACAAACAAACAAACAAGCCTCCACATTTGAGAATCTTCAGCATGAGGAGTCTCTTCTTATGATGATACTTGAAATCTTGGTACACTTGAGAACTGATCCTTTACCTTAGAGAACATTTTCTTTGTACTTGTGATCAAGACAGCAAATGCACTCTTTGGAAATAAAAGTCCCTTCCTGTCCACTAAAAGTCAAAATCACAAAAGTTTGATTTCTTCTAAGTAAGAAAACATCAAAAGGAGCATTTTTAAAATCTTATACATAATTAGAAAATACAGAAATAAGCATTAGTCAATTATATGAAAAATTCCAGAGTTTTTGAATATCACAATGCTGTTTTACACCTGAATGTTTAATAGAACTTTATGAATTATTTTGAATTATCTTTTTCCTATTTTTATTCTTTTTTTAACTTAGAATAATGGTAGTAGACTTATTTTATTTTACTTTGTTGCAGGGGGCAGCCCTCTTGTTTGTCCTGGCCGCCCAGCTAGCTTAGCCCCAAAATAACCACACAAAAACTATATTAATGAAATCACTGCTTGGCCCATTAGAACTAACTTTTTATTGGCTAACTCTTACATCTTAATTTAATCCATTTCTATTAATCTCTATGTCACCATGAGGTCATAGCCTACCAACAAAGTTTTAGTACACCTACCTCCAGTCACAGATCCATGCTGTCTCCTGACTCCGCCCTTCTTTCTCCCAGCATTCAGTTCTAAGTTCTGCCATATCAACAGGCCAAGGCAGGTTCTTTATTCATTAACCAATGAAAGCAACACATAGACAGAAGGAACTGCCACACCATTATTTTATTTTATTTTATTTTCCAGGACCTATGACCTATCTTGTCTCAGATTCTTGGTCTAATTTACAGAGTCAAATGTGAGTTCTGTTTCATGGAGTGGGCCTACATCCTATAAAAATGTTTGATCATTGCAGTAACATCTGTGCCTCTATTGTACCAATGAATTTTCCAGTCAGGTCACTGTTGCATGTCACAGGCAGGTCAGTAGTTAGAATGGTGATTGCTTGCTTCTCTGGTACTGCGCAGAACTTTCCAACAGTATAACACTAGTAAATAAAGGTGAAGTTTTTTGTGGGTGTCAGCTTGATTTATCAATATTTGAGGAAATAAGTAAATATTGTCTTCAACAGTACGACCTTACTGTCTGTTAAGTAGGGTAAAAAGTTGCCTTGGCAATGGCCTTGATAATTAAGGGCATTTATGGTAACCCTATGTTCAAATATTCAGCAAAATGTAACAAATTCTGGGTACTTGGGGGTTGCTTTATAACATTTGATTCTAGTTAGAGAGTATTTTCTCTTCCATTATATAATATTCCATTCAAATTCCTTTAAGGTACTTTAGGATGACTCTACAATAATAGATTCCCATATGGTGTTTGTTGCCTCCTAACATTTCTGACTTAACTCTGCCCTTTTATCCCATTCTCCACTTAATCTTTCGATTTTAGTTTCTTATTTATTCTTTTAATGCCCTATCTTCTATCTCTGCCACCTTTTATTGTAGTTTTCTGTCACAAACATTCATCCCTTATGTACTCCCTAACCTCTATACCTTTATATTACTCATTTTTACAACTGGAATTTTATTTTTTTTTAAATCATTTTTATTGAGCTATATAATTTTCTATTCTTTCCTACCTTCCTTTCCCCTCCCTTTCTACTCTTTCCCATGCTCCCAATTTACTAATGAGATCTTGTCTTTTTTTACTTTCCATGTAGATTAGATCCATGTATGTTTCTCTTATGGTCCTCTTTGTTGTCTATGTTCTCTAGGACTGATTTGTAGGCTGATTTTTCTTTGCTTTATATCAAAAAGCCACTCATAAATGAGTATATTTGATATTTTTCTTTCTAGGTCTGGGTTACCTCACTCAATATAATGTTTTCTAGATCCATTCATTTGCCCACAAATTGTAAGATGTATTTTATTTTTTACCACCTTGTAGTACTCCATTGTGTAAATGTACCACATTTTCTTTATCCATTTTTCAGTAGAGAAGCATTTAGGTTGTTTCCAGGTTATGGCTATGACAAACAAAGCTGCTATGAACATAGTTGAGCATGTGTTCTTGTGGTACAATTGAGCATCCTTTTGGTATATACTGAAAAGTGATAATGCTGGGTCTTGAGGTAGTTTGTTTCCTAATTTTCAGAAAAACCGTCATACTGATATCCAAAGGAACTGTACCAGAATGCATTCCCACCAGCAATGGGGGAGTGTTTCCTCTACCCCACACCCTCTCCAGCATAAGTTGTCATCAGTGATTTTTATGTTGGTTATTTTTACATGTGTAAGATGGAATATCAGACTTGTTTTGATTTGTGTTTCTCTGATGGCTAAGGATATTGAGCAATTTCTTAAATGTCTTTCAACCATTTTAGATTCATCTATTGAGAGTTCTCTATTTAGGTCTGAACCCATTTTTTTATATTATTTGTTCTTTTAATGCCCAATTTCTTGAGTTCTTTGGATATTTTGGAGATCAGTCCTCTGTCTGATGTTGAATTGGAAAGGATTTTTCGTATTTTGTAGGCTGTTTTTTTATCTTGTGGATCATGTCCTTTGTTTTATAGAAGCTCCTCAGTTTCAGGAGGTGCCAATTATTAATTGTTTCTCTCAGTGTCTATGCTACTGGGGTTATAGTTAGGAAGTGTTCTCCTGTGCCAATAAGTGTACTTTCCACTTTTTGTTCTATGAGGCCCAGTGTGGTTGGTTTTATGTTGACGTCTTTGATCCATTTGGGCTGAGTTCTTTGCATGGTGGTAGATATGGACATATTTTAATTCTTCTACATGTTGATACACAATTATTCCAGCAGCGTTTGTTGAATATGCTTTTTTCCATTTTAAATTTTTCGCTTCTTTGTCAAAAACAGGTGTTTGTAGATGTGTGGATTGATATAGGGTCTTTAATTCAGTTCCATTGGTCCTTCTGTCTGTTTTTACACCAATACCAGGGTGTTTTCAGTTCTGTAGCTCTGTAGTAATGTTTCAATTCAGGGATTGTGATACCTCCAGAAGTTTCTTTATTGTACAAGATTATTTTTGCTATTTTTTTTGTCTTTCCATATGAAGTCTAGTATAATTCTTTCAGGGTCTGTGAAGAATTTTGCTGGAATTTTTGTGGATTGCATTGAATCTGGTATTTTGTGTTATTTGTGGCTTTTGTAAAGGGTGATGTTTCTCTGATTTCTTTCTTAGTCTGTTTATCATCTGTGTAAATGAGGGCTACTAATTTTTTGAGATAATCATGGATCCTGCTACATTACTGAAGGTGTTTATGAGTTGCAGAAATTCCTTGATAGAATTTTTGGAGTCACTTATGTATGCTATATCATCAGCAAATAGTAAAAGTTTGACTTTTTTCTTTTCTGATGTGTATCCCCTTGATTGCATTTGTTTTCTTATCACTCTAGCTAAAATCTCACATATTATGTTGAATAGATAGGGAAAGAATGAATAACCTTGTCTTGTTCCTGATTTCAGTGGAATTACTTTGAGTTTCTCTCCATTTAGTTTGATGTTGGCTTATTGTGTATTGTCTTTATTGTGTTTAGGTATGTTCCTCCTATCCCTGCTTTCTCTATGACCTTTTTATGAAAGAGTGCTGCATTATGTGAAAGACTTTTTCAGCATCTAGTGTGATGATCATGTGTTTTTTCTCAATTTTTTTAATATGGTGGATTACCTTGACAGATTTTTGTATGTTGAACCATCCCTGCATCTCTTGGATGAAATTGACTTGATCATGGTGAATAATTATTTTTCTGATGTGTTTTTGGATTCAATTTGCCAGTACTTGAGTATTTTTGCATCAATGTTCATGAGTGAGATTGGTCTGTAATTCTCTTTCTTAGTAATGGTTTGGGTATCACAGTAATTATAGCTTCATAAAAAGAGTTTGGTAATGTTCATCCTGTTTCTATTGTGTGGAACACTTTGAGAAGTATCAGTTCTTCTTTGAAAATCTTGTAGAATTATGCAATGAAACTATCTGGCACTGGTCCTTTCTTGATTGAGAGACTTTGGATGACTGTTTCTATCACTTTAGCAGTTATAGATCTATTTAATTTGCTTTTCTGGTCTTGGTTTAATTTTGGTAAGTGATATTTATCCAGAAAATTGTTCATTCCCTTTAAGTTTTCCTATTTTGTGCAGTACAGGTTTTTGAAATATAACCTAATGATTCTCTCGATTACCTCCATGTCTGTTATCATATCCAATTTTCATTTCTGATTTTGTTAATTTGAATATTCTTTCTCCGCCTCTTGGTTAGTTCGGATGAAGGTTTATTTAGTTGATTTTCTCGAAGAACAAACTCCATGTCTCATTGATTCTTTTTGATTGTTTTCTTTGTTTCTATTCTGTTTATTAAAGCTCTCAATTTGATTATTTTCTGATGTCCTTGCTTTTTTCCTCTAGAGTTTTCAGGGTGGTGTTAAGAAACTAGTGTGGAATTTCCCCAGCTTCTGTATGTAGGTATTTAGTGCTGTGAACTTTCCTCTGAACACTCCTTCATTGTGTCCCATAAATTTGGATATGTTGTGTGGTCATTTTTCATTAAATTTTAAGAAGTTTTTAATTTTTTTCTTTATTTCTTCCTTGACCCATTGATCCTTTAGATGAGCATTGTTTAATTTCCATGTGTTTGTGGGCTTTCTGAAATTAGTGTTGCTTTTGATTTCTAATTTTATGCCATGGTGATGTTATAAGGTACATGGGGCTATTTCATATTTATTTTGTATCTGATGATGTTTACTTTGTTATCTCGTATGTGGTCAATTTTTGAGAAGGTTCCATGAGGTGCCGAAAAGAAGGTATATTCTTTTATGTTTGGATGGAATGTTCTATAACTCTCTGTTAAGTCCTCTTGACTCACAACATCTTTTATTTCCCTTATTTCTCTGTTAATTTTCTGTCTGACAGACCATTTCAGTGGTGAAAGTGGGGTGTTGAAGTCTCCCACTATTAGTGTGTGGTGTATAATGTGTGATTTAAACTTTAGTAATAGTTCTTTTAAGTATGAAGGTGTTCAAGTTTTGCTCTTGTAGAGCCACTAATTTTTGTTAGTGTAGTATTGTTCTTTGTGGTATTGAGTGTGTTCTTACCTTTTCTATCCATCTCTTCTCTGATTGGTGTAGTTGGAACTGTGTCTCTGGTGATCAGTCTTCTAGGTGCCAGTGGATCCAAAGCTCAGGTGCTTGCTCTTCATGGTGCAGTCAAGGACATGGTTCCAGTCATCGGGAGGTCACTTGGTATTCCAGAGGTTGCTCGGCACTCCTGGGTATAGTTCTACAATCCTGGAGGTTGTTCAGGCCTGCTCTTAAGGAGGTTGCTTGATTGGGACTGCTTCTGGTTAGGTCACTGCCTTGGGCCTGGTTCAGCAGAGGATCCTGGATTGGGCCTGATCCCTTGGAGTTCACTGACTGTCTGATCTGCACAGAGGCCTCTGGTTCAGGCCTGCTCCTTTGGTGGTCATTCTCTTGTACTTGTTCCTGTGGAGGTTGCTGCCTTGGGCCTGCTCTGGTGGAGGTAGGGGCTCAGGCCTGCTTAGTCAGAGGTTGCTAGCAAAGGCCTGTTCATGCAGATGTCCCTGACTGCATCATGAGGAGCAAACATCTGAGGCTTGGATCCACTGGCTCCTGTGCCTGCTCCCATGGAGGTCCCTAGCTTGGTCCTGGACCCATTGAAGCTACTTGCTCAGGTCTGCTCTCTTGGAGGTCCCTGACTGGCACCCAGTACTGCAGAGGTCCTTGGCTCAGGCCTGCTCCCTTGGCAGTTGCTCCCTTGTACCTGCTCCTGTGGAGGTTGGCTGCCTTGGGCCTGCTCTGGCTAAGGTCTCTGACTTGGGCCTGTACTCTCTGTGGTTGTTCCCTTCACTTTATATTATACTAAATGAGGTATATTGTAACATGAAGGCCTGCTTGTTGGTGTTTCTGTCCCACCTGGTCCCCCAGGCATTTAGTGCCAGTCCCCTCCCCCCAAAAAATCACACAGAAATTCTGCATTAGTTATAAACTTATTGGCCTATTATTCTAATATATGTTAGTCACATGGCTCGGTACCTTTCCCGGCAGGGCAGGTCATATCTTGCTTCTACAGTGTCTGGACAGGACTGGGGAGAGAGCTTCCGTCTTCCCAGAACTCTCCTGTTCTCATTCCCCCGCCTCTACTTCCTGTCTGGTTGTCCTGCCTATACTTCCTGCCTGGCTACTGGACAATCAGCATTTGTTTAAAACATAATTGACACAATACAGAATTGTCCCACACCAGTATATATTTAAATTTTAAAATCTAGCAGCCACTTTAAGAGAAAATATGCAGTATATGTCATGGGGTTTGAACAACCTCACTCAAGGTGATTATTTCTAACTTCATCCCTTTACCTTCAAATTTGATAATTTTACTTTTTATTAACAACTAAATCATATTCCACTGTGTAAATGTGACATGTTTCTTTTTTTTTGAATGGGCCAAGCAGTGTTTTAATTAATATGGTTTCTTTTTTTTTTAAGTTTATTAAAATAGAAAAGTTTCCATTTTCGCCCCTCCTCCCAACACAGTCCCACTCCCCCCACTCCCTCTCCTCTTCCCTCTCCATCCCTAAGAGCAGTCAGGGTTTTCTGCCCTGTGGGTAGTTCAAGTTCCTCCCATCTCCCTCCAGGACCAGGAAGGTGAGTATCCAATCAGACTGGATCCCCAAAAATCCAGAATATGCAGAGGAAACAAGTCCCAGAGTCATTGTCAATGGCTTTTTAGAAAGACTTCGAGTGGATTCTAGCCATAGTTAAAGGTCTTTGGGTCTATAATTTGTGATCCTAGAGAAGCTAGATAAGAAGGGGAACCTGAAGAAAATTTATATAGTTATCCTCCTGGATAATAGAACTAGGCAAGATTGCCAAGCAAAGTCGGGTGCATGGGGGGTGGGGGGTGGAAGTAAGGGAAGATGGTTAGGGAGAGGGGAGAGGGTGAGAATTGGAAATGGCTTGGGGGAATGGGAGGGGGGAGGGAGGAAGGATGGTTATGGGAGCAGGGAAGTTTATATCGCAACAAAGAGAGCCATTCTAGGGTTTGGAAGAGACTTGATTCCTGAGGGGTTCCCAGTAAAAATTAAAATAAATAAATAAATAAATAAATAAATAAATAAATAAATAGAAAAATAAAAAAAAAAGAAAAAGAAAACGCTTTACTGAGTCAGGTAAGCCAGACCCAAAAAGAGGAATAAGGTATGTATTCACTCATAAGTGGACTCTAGCCATAATTAAAGGTCTTTGAGCCTATTATTCGTGATCCTAGAGAAGCTAAATAAGAAGGTGAACCTGAAGAAAATTCAGGTAGTTTTCCTCCTGGAGATTGGAAATAGACAAGAGTTCCAGGTAACCAAGGGTGCATGGGGGGTTGGGAGGGTAGTTGGAAGGGGAGGAGGTTAGAGAGAAGGGAGCAGGGGAGGAATGGGAAATGCTCGGGGGACTGGGAGAGGGGGAGGGAGGAAGGATAGATATGGGTTCAGGGAAGAATATATCTCAACTATGGAAGTCAGTTTAGGGTTTACTAGAGACTTGACTGTAAATGGGATCCCAGGTCCAAGGAGAGATCCCCAGATTGTTCTCTGGACAGAGGAGAGGGTGCCTGAACTGGCCTTGGCCCATAACCATACTGATGAATATTTTGCTTATCACCATAGATCCTTCATCTGGCAATAGGTGGAGATAGAGACGGGGACCCACGTTGGAACACTGGACTTAACTCCCTAGGTCCAACCGAGAAGCAGAAGGAAGAAGAACGTGAGCAGGGAGGGCAAGATCAGAGGGAACCTTCATCCAGCGATGGATGGTGATGCAGACGGAGACCCACATTGGAGCACCGGACTGAGCCCCCCAAGGTCCAAAGGAGGAACAGAAGGAGGAAGAACATGAAAAAGGAAATCAGAACCGCAAGGGGAGCGATCACCCACTGATACAAGGCGACTGATCTAATGAGAGTTCACCAAGGCCAGTTGACTGGGACTGTGACATGTTTCTTATTGTCTATTTATCAGGTGGTGGATATCTGGTTTCCAATTACTGGTTATTATGAATAGTGATTTGATGAACATGGATAAACAAATTATAGTTTCCCCTTCCTCTCCTCCTGCAGTTTCTTCTATCTTTTCTTCCATCTGCATCTGCTCCCTGATGTGGGATTCCTTCTGTATGCTATGAACACCATTGGTTAATAAAGGACTGCTTTGAGCCTATAGCAGAGCAGTGTAGAAAGAGCTAGGCAGGGAAAACTAAACTGAATGCTGGGAGAAAGGAAGCAGAATCAGAGAGAAACGATGTAGCCCTGCTGGAGACAGATGGCAGAAGTTAAGCCAGTAGGCCACAGTCTCATGGTGATACACAGATTAATGGAAATGGGTTAAATTAGCCAAGAAGAAGCTGGAGCTAATGGTCTAAGCATTGATTTAATTAATATAGTTTCTGGGTGATTATGTCTGTTCTGGGCAGCCAGGACAAACAAGCATACTCCCTCCTACAACTCCCTGTCTGTATCTTGTTAGGAAAGAACAGGCTTCTAAGAGGTAAAAAGAAAATATAACATAATAAGGTAAAACAAAAACCATAACAAAAAAAAGTTGGATAAGGCAAACAAACAGATGCAAAAGAGTCTAAGAGAAGGCACAAGAATTAGAGACCCACTCATTCACAGACTTGAAATTCCCATAAAAAATTAAACTTAAAGCTATAATATATATGTAGAGAACCTGCTGCAGGCCTGTGTAGACCCAGTTCTTGTTGCTTTAGTCTCTTTGAGCTCTTACATGCTTTGCTCTGTTGATTTAGAGGCTCTTGTTCTGGACCCAGTGCTTGTTGCTTTAGTCACTTTGAGTTCTTACATGCTTTGCTCAGTTGATGTAGAGGCCCTTGTTCTCCTGGTGTCCTTCATCCCCTCTGTCTCTTACACTCCTTCTACCTCCTCTTCCTTGGGGTTCCCTGAGATTTGAGGAGAGCAATTTCCATGGTGACATTTGTAAACAAGAAGGTGATAGTAGAATTATTTTTTGGTGAATATTCTTTTAATTTAGCAAATATCTTTTCCCAAAAATGAATGAGCTATCTCAGAAATAATATTTTTTTTTCAAATTTTCTTACTGTGTCAATAATTTACACAATTGATAATTATGTTTTCAATGTCTATGAGTTCCTTGGGACAAGATATAGCAATGGCGTTCATTCATTGATCAAATATGGCCCTGCTTTCTTATATCTTCTAAAAGATAGAAAAACCACGAGGATAGTGAGTATAATACAGTCGAAAACATTCACTATAAAGTGTCTTAAGGAACACTGCATACATAAATGAAACCTTATTTCACAATGGGTGTGACTCTTTCAGAAGAGCCTTTAGTTGCAGAGACTACACAAAGGAAATAGAATGAGATGACGGGGAAAGAATGCAACATGAAAACTATTGCAGCATTTGCCCTTAACACGTTCATAATTAAGGAAAGACATTTAAAATATTAATGCATATGGCTGAGGAGTGTGTGTGTGTGTATTTTTCAGTTTCTGTTGAGTTTATACAATGTAATTAAACTCTTAAAAATTTCATTGTCCTGCTAGGTTTAGATACTTCCATTCTTGTTAATAATCAAATGAGGCATGATTATTCTTTTAAAGAATTTATATCCCTTAGGAGGTCTGAAAATTGGATTTTGCTTGAGGAGTGTTAAATGCATATATATTGCTGGACATAAATAAGAAAACCATATCAATAAAGCTTTAATTATCTTCTTACATATATTGTATATGTAATAATATTAATGAGTCCTTCATTTTCTTCTGTCCTTGTTTGTGACTAAATTGAGTTCATCTTTAAATTACTTGGCTTAAAATTTTAATAGATTTTTCTACCTTGTTTTCATTAAATATTTGCAGAAAAACATATAACTAAAGGAAAAATAACTCTGCTTTTTTCTTCAATCATAAAATCTACAATGATCAATCAATTCTGTCAATATAACTTCACATTTTATGAAAAACTCTAAAGATTTTATACAGTGACTATTATTTGATGTGAATTATAATAATGCAATATGATAAACAGGCATACATTCTCCAAAATTTATTTAAAATAACAGAATAGTATCAACTAATGAAATGATGTCTCCACACAAATGCTTTGCAAAGTGTTTGCATGGACTCCATAAAGTAGCTTATGGACATAGGCTAGGCCATTCTGTCTTTCCCTTTACCAAATTATAGCTCATTCCCACAGAGAAACTATGAGAGGCTTTGTAAATTTCTTCAGTCTAAACTGAGTCATGATATGCTCTAAGTAGATCCTCTGAAAATTAAGTTTATTTTCATATTGTTAGATTAAAATTAACAGCACACATAATACTTCCTTATTAGTTTTAAATTAAATAAAGTTAGATGTCATTTTTAGCCTTTTGGTGCAATTTCTGCTTAACTGTCATAGTAAAGCTAGACCAAGTTATCAGCAAGAAATAAGAGTGTCTTATTTAGGTTTTCTATGACTTTGAAGAAACACCATTACCATGGTAACTCTTAAAAGGAAAAATATATATGTGAGATGGAGGCTTACAGTTTCAAAGGTTGGAGCCTTATAGTTTCAAAGGTTGGTCCATTATCATCATGGTGAGGGCAGTGGAGGCATACATTAAGACATGCAGGCTGACATGATACTGGAGAAGGAACTGCTACATGTTGATATTCGGGGAATAGGAAATAGACTGTCTCATGGGGCATGCCTTTAGCATATATGTGACCTCAAGCCATTTCTGCAGTGACACATTTTCTACAACAAGGTCATATCTCCTAATACTGCCACTGTCTTTTAGGTCTAGATTTTTTTCAAACTACCACATTTCACAACCTGGTCTACAAAGGGTTATAGCCATATGCTAATGCAAAAAATTATTAATTCAACATCAAAAGTCTACATAGTCTATGATACTCTCAAACCTATTAAAAATTCAATGTTCACTCTTGCTCTTGGGATATTTTTTGCTAATTTCTCTCAAAAACTATTGTAAATTCTTTGCCAATGACCATTTTTGTCCATAATGAGGCAAATACAACATTAGTAAAAGGAACCATAATTTCTGTTTGGTCTATTGATAATTGATGAAATCTCAATTTTCCTTTCAGAATCAATCCAGAAAACTTTTCTACATAGGTCTTTATTTACTCTGTATGTATGGTAAAAGTATCCTTCCTAAGATGTTGTCTTCTTTCTTTATATTAATTCCTGGAGCATAATTAGTCAAAGGTAGAATGATGCGGCTACATTCAAGTTCTGAATCCAAAAAATCCACATGTACATCCTGTAATTCTTTTGTACAACAGTCAATTCTCTGTCAGCCTCATCAGCTTGTTTTCCTGGACTCTTTAAATCCTTACCATCTTGTAATGTTTGAAATAAATTACTTAGTTCTTGAGTAGTTAAGCCAATTGTGGGTTGTAGCCAGTTAATATATCCCAGCCATTTTTTGAAAATAATTAAGAGTTCATAATTGATCCCAGTCCTGATTTGAACTGCCTGTGGTTGAATTTTCTATAAGCCTATTTTATATCCTAAATAATAAATAGAATTTCTTCTTTATATGTTTTCAAGAAAAAATTGTATTCCTCCAAAAAGCATATTTCCCTTTACTTCATCAAACACTTTTTCTAAAGTATCTGCATCTGAATCAGCGATTAGGCTATCATCCATATAATGGTAAATTGTAGATTGTGGAAACTAATTATGAATTAATTCTAATGGATGTTGTACAAAATATTGACATAAGGTGAGTCTGATTACTATTTCTTGTGGAAGAATTTTCCAATGATATCTCTTAACAGGCTGGAAATTATTATATGTAGACAATGTGAATGCCTGCTTACTTAAATATCTTCAAATCTAACCTTTATTCAGGATCCCAGTTAACTCTGCATCGCCTTTGGGGTATCTATCATCTGGATTGTTCTATGGCAACTGGATAAATTAAGGTTGGTTTTCTAGTAAGCCACTCCTCTTCAGTTTTATAATGGAGCAGTGAGGTAGATTCTGCTCTAAATTCCTCTGTCTGTGTCTGAGTATTTTTTTCTTATTTTCATTAGTAGATATTTCTAAGGTTTATATATTACTAGTCAATCTTTTCTTATTTTCATTAATCATTCTAATGTTTGTATCTTATCAGTCAAATTTTTATATTTGACTCAGTTATCAAACTACTTTTTAAAGGATAGAATATGAATTACCAAACTGATAACAATTATAATCAGCATTATGTCAATCCCAGCTAAGTGATTTACCCATTCATTTTCTTTCCATTTGCAAGCTATCCATAACAGCACCCTACAAAGTCCTAACTCGCTGCTTTGTGATATTTCTGATTATTAACATGGGGATGATTTTTATTTTTAGTATTATTCAACTTTTTCCTTTTGGATTTCCCAAGTGTTTCACCAAATCTGCTGACTTCTCAGTTTGTCCATAGCAACAGTGCCTTCAGTGGAGGGGTTGATCCTCTTCTATGATTTCTGAGTGCAAGTCCACTTGAAGGAATACAAGTGACAAGCAATGGCAGCCTATTGATGTGAACTCTGTCTGTGTGATCCTGCCACAAATTTGATGCCAACTATAGTAGAACTTTCTCATTGGAACCACTAGCTCAAAAATAATGACTTAGAAATTTGTTATTAATTATAAATGCTTGGCCTTGCCTAGGCCTTTTTCTCATTAGCTCATGTATATTAAATTAATCTGTTTCTATTAATCTACATTCTACAACATGGCTTGGTTACCTCTCCTCTGTCTTATATGTTAAACTTGTTCCTTGTCTTATTGGCATCCCTTACCTCTCCTCTTTCCAGTGTTTTCTGTCCCCACAAAAGTCACACCTATCGTTTTTTTTTTCACCTAGCTATTGGCCATTCAACTGTTTATTAAATCAGTCAGAATGAACCTTGGCAAAGACATGTCTTCACAGTGAAAACAAATATTCCACACCAATATCCAAGGCGATTTAAGCTTCAACTTTGCAGTTTTCTAGGCCTCCATTCAGGGTCACTCTGATACATGTCTGGCAGCTTTTCTTCATTATGGAGGCAAATTTCCTAGTCCCTTTCTTCTTACCTTAACTCCAGAATCATATGGTTGAAGTTGTCAAAGTTGTACTGCTTACTAGGGCTGGACCACGGCCCCCTTGTTCAGTTATATCTTCACCGACTTTCTGTTTTCAATAGTTAGATGAGGCTGACCTCAACTTAGAGATTCAATTATCTGTGCCTTTCAAGTACTGAGATTAAAACTGTGGACTGTCATACCTGACTCTAAGATTTTCTTTAACTTCTTTTTATAAGTTTGAAATTATAGATTTGTCTTCCTTCCTCTGCCTCTGGATTTCTGGGATTAAAGATGTACATGTCCTTTTTCTTGTATAAACTTTTATTTAATTCTTTTCCATAAACTGGAAACAGCCTGCCCTGAGATGAGCACTCCCATTGTTCCATTTCGTAATCTGTTTATTTCCTTAAACACAAGACTTAGCACCATTGCATTTTCTGGTGCTCTTTTTCTCCACAGATATGTTTTTCTTGCTCATATTGCTCCTTTGCATTCCATATCTCCATTAGACTTAACACTAGTAACCACACAATGTGGACTATATTAGGTGGATTGAGATTTTCCCTGACAAGAGATTTAATCCAAAATTCTTCACTTTAGTCTCAGGCAAACATTTTGGACAAAGGCAAAAGGCAGCCTCATTCTTCACCAAAATATCACAAGAAAAATTTATCGATGACACACTAAAATTCTTCTCCTCTGAAACCTCTTGATTCAGGCACTCACACTTCAAATCACACTAAGTACCACTGTCTTACATGTTTCTTCCAGTATGGCCCATTAACAAAGTAGCACTTAAAGCATCCAACTGCTTCTCTAATCCAGACTCCCGAGGTCCATATTCTTTTAAACAATAGTATGGTCAGGCCTATCACAGAAATACCCCAGTTCCAGGTATCAACATCTGTCATAGGGTTTCTCTTGTAAAGAGACAATGTGACCATGACAACTCTTACAAAGGCAAACATTTAATTTAGCTAGCAGCTTACAGTTTCAGAATCATGTAGCATGCAAGCAGACACGGTGCTCAAGAAGAAACTGCTACATATTGATATGCAGGTAATCGGAAGTAGACTGTCTTACTGCGCATAACTTGAGCATATATGAGATTGTACACCTGCTTTCACAGTGACAAATTTCCTCCAACAAGTCCATACCTCCTAATATAACCACCCACTTTGGAGACCATTTTCTTTCAAACTACCACAAGGAGTAAATCTTTATTTATGAAGTTTAGTTTTAAACTACTATTTTTAAATCATAGCAAATTTAAGAATTATAATAACTGTACATTTGCATAAACAGTTCCTTCATGGGAAATAGTCAACTTAAAGCAAAAGGTGTAGTTGCCCAAGAAAGAAACACATTCCCTTCTAACTTCATGAACACTTTTTTTATCCTAATTAGAAAGGACAAACACCACGAAGAAACTTTCAGTATATATCTCATCATTTATGTAGTATTAATATATAGTATTAATATTTATGTAGTATTATTAATTAATATCTAAGGCCAATTAATTAAGATAGTTGTTCAGAATTTCTAACATAGAATTATCAACCCCAAAAAGTTATGGTGTGTAAGTTATAATAGGAAATCGTTTGAATTCCCCATATGTGTTACAGCTTCTTAATACATTTCTTGTTGTACTATCACTTTTGTAAGACAAATACCCCAGTTAAGTTCTAAATCCTTTGCTCAAACATGTACACATTAAATAAACTCATTTACCTATGAATATCTCATTTACTGAAATAACACAAACCTTCTGTATCATGAATTATAAATTTCCATGCAAAGGCTTTCTCTGGGAAACTTGTGTGATTAAAATGTCAAGGAAACAAGTCACCTCCCATGACCCTTCCTTCATTCTCATTGACAAGTATAGAGGTTAGGAAGAAAGTGGGCTTGATATCTAGTCTGTTTCTTTGTCTAAAGAGGAACTTTCTGTAGGCAATCTCTGGAACCCTGCAGTCTAATATGCTTGTTGATTTTATAAAAACTGAGTGGAAACAGAGTATTGTTTGAGCCCTGTCTCGTCAGTTCCATTTCCTTCTGTTTTGCCTTCATAGACTTCTTTCCAGAAAATACTGACTATTGCTTTAGTACTCTCCCAAGAAGTTTAACTGCCTTGATCGAATGACGTTCATTTCTTGGTAGAACTGGTAAGTTATTTTCTTAATTGTCAGCAACAGTGAATGGCCAAGAGAGTTTGGGTACTTTCTTAGTTGGAGTTAGGGTTTCCACTGCTGTGAAGAGACATTACGACCATGGCAACTATTACGAAGAGAACATTTATTTGGGGTGGCTTGCTTACAGTTTCAGAGGTTAAGTCTATTATCATTATGGTAGGGAGAATGATGGCGTGCAGGCAGATGTGATTCAGGAACTGGTAGTGCCTTCATCTTGACTCAGAAAGTCAGGTGACAGTCACACTGAGGGATGCTGAAGCAAAAGAAACCTTGAACCCTGTACCCACAGTAACACACTTCCTCCAACAAGGGCACACTTCTTAATAGTTACACTCCCTCTGAGAGCCATTTTTTTTCAAACCATCACAGGCACAGAAATGAAAATATTTCTTCCTATAGGAAGACAGAAGTAAAATAAATGGAGTTTATTTCAATTCCTTTTTACCTATGCTTTACATTTAATATGTAAGCTGCCTTTTAGAATTAGAAACTTTTTGAAATCTGGTTAAATTTATGCCTTAAATTAATTGTAATTTTCAAACAATGCAAATGATTTTTTTTGGTCAAGATGTAAAATGAGAGCATGGGAATAGGGCTCATTTGGTTTCCTGCCTATCTAGGACACCCGAAGCCCTGATATCACTCAGTAGCAATATATAAACCTATAGTGTAGTTCAAATCTGTGACTGCACCACTTTAATGTGGTTCACACCTGTGGTCCCATCACTCTAGGGTGGTTCATATCTGTAACTCCATCACTCTAGTGTGCTTCATATCTGTGACTCTATCACTCTAGTGTGGTTCATATCTGTGACTCCATCACTCTAGTGTTGTTTATATCTGTGACTCCATCACTCTAGTGTGGTTCATATCTGTGACTCCATCACTCTAGGGTTGTTCATATCTGTGACTCCATCACTCTAGGGTTGTTCATATCTATGACTCCATCACTCTAGGGTTGTTCATATCTGTGACTCCATCACTCTAGTGTGGTTCATATCTGTGACTCCATCACTCTAGTGTGGTTCATATCTGTGACTCCATTACTCTATAACCTCATCACTCTGGAAGTAGAAGAAGGAAGATTGGTAGTCAGTTACAGGTAATCCTTGAGTATACAGTAAAATTCAAGGTCAGTCTGGGCTGTATGAGCACTGATCAAAATAAGTAAATAAGTAAATAAATTAAATAAATATATAAAATGCTATAAAATAACTAGAACATTGCTTTAAAATTGTCTGGACCTCTGAATTTCAAGTGAGAAATTCTATTATTAAACTGAGCCCAGATTTATTTTGTTCTGATTAGGACTCTCTTGTCTTATTAGTTTTAGAAACAGCAGACTATTTGTACATTTACCTAATTGTAGATCTAATAATAAATTAGCTGCTCACCTACTAGAATTGATATCATCTTAAAATGTAGAATATCAGTATGAAAATTGATTTTATATTACTCATAACTATCTCCTTCCTTCCTTCCTTCCTTTCTTCCTTCTTTCATTTCTTAAAAATTTCCACCTCCTCCCCTCCTCCCATTTCCCTTCCACTCCCCTCGCTCCCCCTCTTCTTCCCTTTTCAGTCCTAAGAGAAGTCAGGGTTCCCTGCCCTGTGGGAAGTCCAAGGCCCTCCCCCCTCCATCCAGGTCTAGGAAGGTGAGCATCCAAACAGACTAGGCTCCCAAAAAGCCAGTACATACAGTAGAATCAAAACCCAGTGCCATTATCATTAGATTCTCAGTCAGTCCTCACTGTCAGCCACATTCAGAGAGTCCAGTCTAATCACATGCTCCTTCAGTCCCAGACCAGCCGACCTTGGTGAGCTCCCATTAGATCAGTCCCACCATCTCAGTGGGTGGACACGCGGTCCTGACTTCCTTGTTCATGTTCTCCCACCTTCTGCTCTTCATCTGGACCTTGGGAGCTCAGCCCACTCCAATGTGTGTCTCTGTCTCTATCTCCATCCATTGCCAGATGAAGGTTCTATGGTGATACACAAGATATTCATCAGTGAGGTTATGGGATAAGGTCAGTTCAGGCACCCTCTCCTCTGCTGCCCAAGGACCTAGTTGGGGACGCCATTTGCAGTGAGGAGCGGCAGGCAGGCCTGCTTTTCGTCCCGCCCAGCTCCCGCATGGCTAGCTTAGCCCTGGAAATAACAACACACAAATTGTATTCATTTAAACACTGCCTGGCCCATTATCTCTAGAGAGTTAGTTACTGGCTAACTCTCACATCTTGATTAACCCATTTCTAATAATCTGTGTAACACGCTTACTGGGAAAGAATCAGCATGTCCAACCTGGTGGCTGGCTCCATGGCATCTGCCTCATTGCCCTCTTCCCAGCATTCTGGTATGTTTACTCTGCCTACCTAATTTTCTGTCCTATCAAAAGGCCAAGGCAGTCTCTTTATTAACCAATGAAAATAACACATAGAAGGCCCACTTACATCACATCTCCTTGGACAACTGGGAACCCCTCTAGAGCCAAGTCTCTTGCCAACCCTACAATGGCTTCCTTAATTAAGATATCTTCTTCCCTGCTCCCATATGCACCCTTCCTCTACCTCAACCATCCTATTCCCCCAAACTCTCCCCAATCCTCCCCTTCTCCCTTCTCTCTCCCCATCTCCCCTTCCCCCATCCCACATAACACTCCTTTTATAGAATGTGATTTCAATAAAGAAACTTGAAATTCACAGAAAACTTTGGCATAATAGTATGCTGTCATCTTATTTTATCAAATTTCAAAAAGAAAAGATAAAAGAGAAGGAATAGATTTATTTTCAAGATACTTCACATTTTCTTTCATCCAGGGACCATGGTAATTTGTCTTTTATGAATTTTTGATATTCATTTTGTGTTAGTTTCTTAGCATAAGCTATATCATCTTAGAATTTTGGTATTTCCAACAGGAAACTGTGTCGCAGCAAGTTAAACTCACTGGATGTCAGTCCGTCACGAGGACAGCTCTGTATAACAGCCATCTTTTCTTTCATCAAATGGTAATTATCCTGAATCCACCATATTACTTGAGTTTTCTTTTTATGTGACTTTCTAGTCACAAAGAAAAAGCTAACAATTTTCCCTGTAAATGTTCTGTTACAGAATTTTCTTTTCACAAAGCATCTAAGTCCCCCATTACTGTGATTAAAATCAGTTTCATGTAGTGCCAACAGAGGGATTATCTCGCTTTCCTCAAAGAACTATTGTAAACACTTAATCTCCTTTATTTATGTTATTCCTCCTGCGGAAGGCCTCTTTCATGATATCTTGTCCTGGAGTCACACTGATCTTTATAGGTACACTGGTTCTTTCATGCTGTTCCAGTATTTGCTTCAGACATGGAAGAGATTTGATTTTGACTTGGGTAGTCCATACTAAGCTAGTAACTGTCTTATCAGGATCCAAACACTCTCCCTGCCATCTGTGGGGAGTTGACACATTCAAATGATACAGCAGATCAGATTTTGATGTTTCTAACAACATGGATGACAAAGAAACTTGTAGATCCTTTCATCACTTTGGGAAAATTGAGAACATGCTGTCTTCTAGCCTTCTCTCCTTTTTCTTTGTCACTGAGATTTAGGCAAGTTGTTTAGAAACATTTTTGATATATTCTACCAAATTTTGTGTGATGTTCTGAATAGCCTCCTGCATGGCACCAATTTATGGACAAGAAATCTTAGTCAAAGTTTCTGCTACAACTTTCATCATTCACATTCTTGGAGGCTAACACATGCTACAAAGGTGTGTCATGAGGGGAAGCCAGGTTAGGATGCTATGTGAAATTTTGCTTTAAAATGACTTATACAGCTAGAAAGGGCTTTTCTCTTCTTCTAGTGGATGACCCTGAAGCTGTCCTCAAAAGGCTGTAACACTCAAATGCCATCAGGTTTGAGTTCATAGTAAACTTTGCTATGTATTAATTATAAATATTAACAATACAACTTTGGAAAGCTTTGATATTTAATCTGTGGATCACAGGTTCCTTAGGTTTCTCATCTTTAAAAGGCAGCTGTTTATGCATTAGTTACATCATAGTGGAATATATATACCATATATATAGTATAGTATATTTATATACTATAAAAGCTTCAGCCAGATAAAATCTCAACAGGGAGGGAGAAAGGGAGTATGAACTTCCAACACTAATTGAAGTCCTACTATATTTGTTAGGTACTGGGAGAAAGTGAGTTTGTTTCTTTAATGAATAACCCCTGGTTTGAGTTAAGTCACATACCAGGGCGAGTTCCACTCTCAAGCCTAGGTAGACAAAACAAACTGGCCTTGATGGGGAGAAAAAGAATACAAAACCTTAAACTTAAGTAAGTAGGAAGGTAATGGTAGAGAGGGTAGATATAGGAGGAGCTGGAGAATTGTAAGTAAAGATGATAAAATACTTTGTATAATTAGACTTCTTATTGGTTGTCCAGTGTAGTGAGTTTTTATTGTCAAACTTTCTTTGCAACACTAGCCCCCAAATAATGACACAAAGACTTCCTATTAATTATGGAAGCTTGGCCTTAGCTTTGGATTGTTGCCAACTATCTCTTATAACTTGAATGAATTTTTTTCTATTTATTTATGTTTTGCCTTGTGGCTCTTTACCTCTCCTTCACTCTCTACATCCTACCCTCTATGTCTCACTGTTGAAATTCTAACCTCCCTTTTTCCCAGAGTTTCTCTCTTTCCCCAGAAGTCCTATCTATACTCTCCTGACAACTATTGGCCATTCAGCTCTATTTTAAGCCAACCAGAAAGTGTGAACACATATACCAAAACAGTACAGTTCAGAATGGTCTTCATTGAAACTGTATACACCCAAACAACAAAAATTGACTCATCAGATACTGCATGCATATGTATCCATTCAAATACATAGATAAATATATATGCATGTAATAATCAACAAAAATGAGACTATCAACTTGAGAGTAGGGACATGGGAAGTTTTAGAGAGAGTAGCTGGGAGGTGATAAAGGGAAGAAAGGAAAGGAGAAAGTGATGTAATTCTATTTCATTTAAAATATATATGCCCTGTTTCAAATACACATGGCTTTTAAAATCTTTTTTAAAAATATAAGGTCATACATCATGCATTAATATTCTGCTCATGATCTCCCCACATTTATATACAATGTCCTCTCTTGTGGTTAGTGATATGAATACGTTCTTGTGGTTTTGCAGTCAGGGAGAATATAGTGTAGTAAGTCCTCTGGGTTAAGACAAAAAGGCTTATGGAGTACTTTGGCCATTTCCTATGACTTTCTTCAGAGACTGGTGTCCACAAGAGGGATTTGCTTTGTTTTTCTAATTAGAAGCAGCTGGGTGAAACAGCATCCAAAAAGAGAGGAAACACAGGAGAGAGAATTGCAAGCCATCTTACCAACAGGTGTTCTTAAGGATCGAGTTCTTAAAAAGGTCTGAGGTAAGATGAGATGCACTTTGCAGATGAACTGTCCCTGATGCTCGAAGGAGAATATCAGGAATTTGCATGCAATTGAGATTTGGTTTCCTTTCTGGTGTATCAAAAAGATTTAACATTCTTCAGAGGGCAATTTTGAAAAAAGAAAATGAGAGGTGAGCTTACATGGAATATCTACACAGAATAATTCAATTTTGACTCTTATTTTTAATGGTAAAGTCTCATTCTGCAGCTCAGGTTATCCTAAAACTTACGAAAGTACCTAAAAAAAACCCATAAACAAAGATGAATCACCCAGCCTTAGCCTTTTGAGAGTCATGATTACAGGTATGTATGACTACACCTGACACAATTTTAATTTGAATTGCTAATCCTATTTTCATCTTTAATACACAGGCACAAATGTACATACTCATATATGTGCACATATATTCATTAATAATGTTTTGAAATTTTCTTTTATGATTCAAGGGGATTCGCCTGTAACTTGAATGTTATAAATGAAATATAATTCACAAAGAGCACAGGAATATAGCCACATTTATTTCAGCTCAGTTCAGAACACTGAAAAAAAATGGGATCAATCAAGATGTCCATCCAGTGATGAATAGATAAGAAAATATGAAACGTCGACACATGAAATATTGCTCATCTGTAAAGAAAAACAAATTCATGGAATTTAGAAGTGAGTGGATGGAGATGGAAAGGTTATAATGAGATTACCCAAGCACAAGAAGGCATGCACTCCTTATTCTTTCTCCTATATGGATTTAAGATCTGTCCTATGCTTACATTGGAGTACATATGAATTCAAGGAAAGTACATATGAATCCTTGGAAAGGCACCTGAAATGAACAGGGATAGTAAAATACAGATAAATGAGAGTAGGGAGAAAAACTGTAGGAAGAACCAAGGATCAAGCATGTAGGGATGTGGGAAATTGTTAAGTGAAGTGCCAATGGAAGGTTTACAGAAAAGGAAGGGTAGATAGTGTCCTAGTTAGGAATAGCTTTGCTATAATGAAGAAGAATAACCACAAGAAATGGGCAGGAAAGGGTTTATTTGGCTTCCATTTCCACATCCGAGCCCTTCATTGAAGGAAGTCAGGACAGGAACTTAAAAAGGGCAGGATCATGGAGACAAGAGATGCTGCAGAGGCTATTGAAGAGTGCTGCTTGCTGGTTTGCTTTTCATGACTTATTCATCCTCCTTATAGAACCCAGGACCATCAGCCCAAGGTGGGCCCACTCGTAATGAGCTGGGCCTCACACATTAATCACTTGGCTTGTTTGTAGCCTGGTCTTAAAGAGGTATTTTTCTCAATTGACATTTCCAACAAATTGTTTGTATTATTAGCTTGTCTTGGGACAAACGCATTTTAGAGACTCTTTATAGACTGACTTTGCTTCTAAACAAAACTTTTCATTATTTTCAGCAGGGATGGGGGGAAGTCAAACTAAACATGCAGCTTAGTTAGAACAATTGAAAGAATATGAGTTTCCTTTTTACCATAGATTTGAAAAAGGGTGATTCTCCAACTCTGCTCTTGCCTATGTGATTTCTTCTTCTTAAAACAGCAGGCTTTGCTCAGTCATGAATGTAGGTTTCTTAGTCCCCAGGGTCTCATAATTTAAATTCTTCACTCTTCCAAGTTATGCATGTTTCTTTTCTGAATATAAATTTGTTATATTTAAGCAAATAGCAATATAATAAGTACTTTTGAATCTGTAATTCAGTGTGTTTCACCAAACCTAAATCTAAGCAATTTCCAGGTATAATGAAGCATATTTTAGCCTCATCTATGCAGAAGCTGGTAGGGTAACTTATGTTTATAACTAGAGTAATATCTTTATTCATAAAAAGGTATAAAATTTTGACTATTTTTAGTTTCTCTGCTTTTCCCTTCTCCAGTTTTCCAACTCCTGATGCCCTTGCTTGCTAAATCGACAATTCCCAACTGTCATTTATAGTTTCTTCACCCTCTGTGTTTAGATTTTCTTCTTTTAAGTCATTTCTTCTTATCTCAAATCTTGTTCTCAAAGCACAGGTTTTTCCACTTATTTCTAGCTCCTTTGTCTTTGGAGTTCTGGCTGCTGCATGACTGTTTTTCTAGCATTTTGCTCGGTGGTTAGTTAACTAGATTCACTATGCTTTTGGATTTAGAATCTTTCTTTCTGTTAGTGAACTGAATGACCACTGTGTTTTCTTTACCTCAGTTCTAATGAACTTGACTTGAACTGTTATTTTTTCTTTTAGTTTTTTTTCCTTTGGCTGCAAAATTTTCCCTTGAAAAAACAACTATTACTTAGATTTCTTGTTAATCAAAATGTTACTGTACTTGAAAATACTCTATCATAAATGAATCAAGCACCCTTCTCCCAAAAAACACAGTTATACTTTCAATCTGACTTTTATAGGATTTTAAAATAAATAAATAAAGGATACATCAATATTTTTTTAGTTCAGTCAACTAAATCAAGGCTGTTCTCCCTTTCTTTCTTTCTTTTTCTTTCTTTTTCCTCTTTCTTTCTTTCTTTCTTTCTTTCTTTCTTTCTTTCTTTCTTTCTTTCTTTCTTTCTTTCTTTCTTTATTCCAAAAGGCTTGAGCTCAATGAAATGCACATAATTGTTTGCCAAACAATTCTTTTTTCCTTTTTTTTTGTTTTAATTTTTAAACCCATGGGTATTTCAACTGAAATTCAACCCACATGTTTCTGATTCATTTACACTTAATTCATTAAAATTGTGTTTTGTAAGAGTTATTTGATGTCCAAGAGCCTTATGAACTTTTTATATGACTTTTTATGCCATTTTCCCCTCAAAAACAGGAAGTGGTACTTTGGTAAGCTCTCAAACTCCAACAGAATCAAACTGCACGTGAATCTCATAAAACACACCATGATGATTGCATCTCCCTTGGGGTGTCTTTTACTAGACCAGAACACCTGAAGTAGCTATCAGAAAAAGATGGCATTGCTAATGACATTCCAAAATCTCTAACTCAAGTCCAAAAGGAAGCTCCCTGGAGAGCGAGACTTCCAAAATTAAGCTCTCAAAGGACTTGGAAAATCAATCCATAGTCACGTGATCATATGTGCACAATGCTTTTAAGTAAGGCAGTTAACAGGTCAGAGATCTCTTCTACAATTCTCACTGATTTATTGTTATATACTACTTGTTTAAATACAAGTATTTTTCCTTTCCCGCATCTCACCCCAAGCAAAGAATATCACCTAAAACAATCATGGGATAGAGAATGTGCGTCAGATCTAAGTTAAGTATTAAGCATGTGACCAACGAGAGCGATACTTTATTTCTCAGTCATAGTCCATGATTTTTAAATTGAGAGTGAAACTTTTTAAATTGAACTTCGGTTTAGTGAAGATATTTTAGAGAAGCATTTTCTGTGTGCTAAGAAAAGAAAAAGTTGGAGTGCTTGCCCTGCTTGTGTGGTACTGATGTACATACATTAGAACCCTTGAAGTCAAGACCAAATCTGCAATCTAAAACCCATCTCCTAAACTATGAAAATGTATGCTAACAGATTAACCTCCCCATACAGGAAAATCCCATGAAGGAATTGAAATACCACTGTGAAACGGTGAGCAGATGCTTAAAAGAAATCCCACACTAGCTCAGAATTGAGAAATACATAGTCATTTATTTGGGAGAAAACTCACAAATCAGAATCCTCCGCTTGACCAGTTTAATCATGCGATCTAAAAGAGCAGCCAGCGAAAAGGAGCAACTGGATGAAGAAAAAAGGGGCAGATGCAGGTTCGGCTTCCGAGTATATAGTATAAGAGGCCACACCCCAGTAGGCAGGTAATTAGAAGCTGTAATACTTCTTAACGCACCACTAAGAATATCTGCAGTGCCATTTTGGATCAGATTTTCTGCAGCCCAAATAAAACCCAATAGAAGTATGAAATTCAAATAATATATTTAATTAAAGGGCTTAGTTTATCCACGGTTAGTTATAACCAATTAATACATGTAAAATCTGTATAGACTTGGAGTGTTCTCACTAGATGTAGATGTCCAAGACAGTTATTTAAATTTTGTCTTGAATAGTCTATTATTAAACATTGGCATAATAACATTCATATTGAGTCTTTATGAATACTATTCTATGCAGCCTTTAAACACACGATAATAAGCTATAGCTCTAAGATACTTACTAGAGGCTAAGAAAAGTATTTTAAATGTTATAATAAGGAGACTTAAAAAGTGCTAACGTTGTATTTAATATTTGGGTTGAAAGAAAAAAAATTACTCCATGCTAAAAAAAATAAATCTAAGGTGATTTCCTTTCATTGAGATCCTTTGGTAATACAGACATCTAAAATTATCATCTGGGGCTGGAGCAATGACCTAGCTAGTAAAGTGCTTTTTATGCAAATGGGAAGAGCTTAGTTCTGATGCCAAGCACCCACATAACAAAATAGGTATGGTGACCGATACCAGTAATTCAATCCTTGTACTGTGTGGCATGAACAGGAGAAGTCCCGGGGTTTGCTAGACAGCTCATCTTGCTGAGTCAGTGATTTCCAGGTAATATCCTGCATCATGGTAGAAAACAGAAAAGAAGATATCTGATGTTGACCTTTGGCTCCCATGGATCATGTGTGTACCCTCCCTATACATGAACACATATCCATGGACACAACCCATACTATATATAAATGAAAAGTAAAAAATGTATCACTTGGATGTAGTAGGAGGCTGCTTGTTTGTTTCCAGCTTCTCAGCCCCTAAATAATCACACAGAAACCGTGCTATTTGCAATGCTGTTTGGCCAAGAGTTTAAATGTATTTCTGGCTAACTCATATCTTAAATTAGCTCAAATCCATTAATCTGTATATCGCCACAAGGATGTGACTTACTGGGTAAAGTTCTGGTATCTGTCTCTGGCTTCTCCCTGACTCTGTCTTCTTTCTCCCAGGATTCCATTTAGTTTTCCCCACCTACCTAAGTTCTGCCCTGTGAGGCCCAAGACAGTCCTTTATTAACCAATGGTATTCACAGCATACAGAAGGGAATCCCACATCACCTCCCTTTTCTGTTTAAATAGAAAAGAAGGTTTTAGCTTTAACATAGTAAAATTGCATATAACAAAACAGGTATCAGACAAGAATTACAGTTAAAATATTTATATCTACTTTATCTTTTATTGTAACTAAGGAAAATTTTAATTATAACTAGCTATTCTTCAACTTCATCAAAGACTCCAGGAGCATATAATACTACCTAAGTAAACAGAAAGTACATTGTAAGCAGCTTCCAAAACTCTAGAATTGACAGAGACATCTTACTGCCTGGACAGTCACCCAAAGTTCTTCTGTACTGTTGGGGCATCCATCGTCAGCCTACAGGCCCATAGCATCTGGCATACTTTTTCACAAAGCAGGATTTTAAAGACAGTTCCACCAATATTGGAAGTTTGTCAGTCACATTCTTCTGTGTCCTGTAAAATGTCTTGCAGACTCTCTCATGAAGCAGGTACCTCAAAGGACGGTCTCACCTTCTTTGGCAAGTTCAGCAGTAATTTCTCCGTGGTCCTAAATGTTCAGTTCATACAGCAGTCTAGGCAAGAGCAGTTTCTTGTCCAAATGCATAACAAACTCCATGAGGAGCCTCTTTGATGCCCATCTTCCTCTTGAAGTAATCGGTGATGCCAGGAACAGATGTGTCTCATTGTCATGAAATGTCCTAAGTTATTAAAACATTTTAAAAGCCATATTCTAAAGTTCTCTGAAAGATTTGAAGAATACCCATCTAATTGAAATATAGGTGCTATGGGAGCTCCTTCAGCCAATGACCTTTAAGATACCATACCCAATAAGGCTGTTGGCTGAAGGAGTTCCCACAGCACTTGGGTGCTACAGGGTACTCATTTAAAGATTTTATCCTTTATGGATGCTTATGTAACTTGGCAGTGTTTACAGGTTGCCTCATTTAGCCATGCTTGGAATAATAAACCTGATATTAAGTGGCTAAAGCTTTAGAATGTTTTTATTTGTTCAAATGTCTTATTTCAGGGTATGAGGTACTAGTCATCTGATACAATGTCTATGGGTTGGCTTCTGTGTCTCAGAAGCCTGCTGTCCTCTCAGCTGTCCTGCTTTTTGAAGGCTCTCTGGGCTAGATGACCTTGTCTGTCATAATTGGTGTCTCCTCCATATTGTCTCCCAGTCACCAGAAAATTAGCCTGAGTTTGATTTGGCAATAGCAGGGAAAAATGAAAGGAAACCAGAATCTCAACAAGTGTTTCCAAGGCTCTACTTGCAAGACATTTACTGAATTTCTATTCGACAAAATAAATCCTATGGAAAATATCAAGTTAAAAGGAGGAATGTAAAGAATTGAAACAGAAAATTGATTTCTCGAAGCAACATAGCAAAATACATGACAAAGTAAGTATGGTTGAGCTATAAGTTCACAAAACATTAAACTTTGATTATGAAAATGGAGACACCAATCACATATTTCTTCTATTTTCATGATATACTAATTAAAGAAATAAAAGAGGTTATAAATTTCAAATAAAACAAGAAGGCATATATGAGAGGATTTATAGGAAAAGGGAAAATTATAGAATTATATTATAACCTCAACAATTAATGAAAAATAAATTTAATAAAAACCTAGTGTTGAATGGATTGAATTTTTAACACTTAATGGAGTCATTTTAATGAAAAGAACACAAATTTAGTAAATGTGATATATCTTAACAGATAAATTTCTCAATGTTCTTATTTTTTAGAATGTTTACAAGGATCACTATTTCTTAATATTTTAACACAGTTTGCTAAAATAAAGCAAAATAAGTTAATCACATACCATCCCAATTGTATCTAGAATTTTTGAGTTGTTAAAAATACATAAAATGTATTAATTTTTAACACTTTCAAAATGTTTGATTAATGGATTATGTATTAAAATTTATAAATATAAATTTTGAGCATGCAAGACATGTTAGAGCAATTTATTATTATTGTTAATTATTATTATTATTATTTGACTTTTTGAGACAGGGTTTCTCTGTAGTTTTGGAGCCTGTTCTGGAACTAACTCAGGAATATTTTTAATGTTGCACAAACTATTAAATGCTTTGTGGTATTGTTATTCTAATATGAGTGCAGCAAAAGGTATCTGATCTTTTTATCTATTAGAAATACATTTGATAATCTAAATAATAAACATTGTTATGTTACCAAACTGATAAAGAAAATGATTGGAAGAGTTGTCTTCAATAACAAGGGATATGAGCCAATATGTTCTTCTGACAAGCAGTTATCCTTTAGTCATAATCATCCTTCATGTCTTATGCATTGTTCCCCCTGAAGTATTTTTAAGTACACACTACATAGACATCATTATGCCAGATATATTAGTCCTGTCTTTTTAGGGACAAATAATCTGAGATAAGTCATGACTACATGGATTGAATGACACTATAAGTCATCTGACTACGATCTCATTATCACTTGGCAAAGTTGATATAGATTGAAGTTTATAGTGTGCAGATTGATACCTAGATCAAAGTGTCATCAAACTGTACTTTCTGCTTAACTGCAGTCAATGATTTAATTGATAAATTGGGAATATAATTCAAAGTAAGAAATCTCCAGATCCTGGAACATTGTTCCCAGGGTCAGACTGGATTAGGTTTGTGAAATAATACTTTGGAAGCCCATTTTTTAAGTCAGATAAAGACACGAGCTTTTGTGTAAATTTAACTCTCTTCAGCATGACTAGAATAAACTTTCAGCCTCAACCTCATTGAATTATAATTTATATATCTTTAAAATCTTTAATCATGCAACTCATCAATGCTTACTTATACTTACAGAGTGTGTGAGTCTCATCCTAATCAATATTAAAATATTGTGCACATCCCTGAAGTAACTTTGTATCATGTTCCCCAGAGTTGCCTTTTCTGCAAGTCTAAGTGCCCACAGCCTGCATTAAGATACTGTAGATTTGTCTTTACATGGATGTGGCTCCTCCCAGATTATGCTATCTTTCTTACTTTTTTTTGAAGATATATACTCTTTCTTTTGCTTTATTACCAGGAATACTCTACTGCATGAATGTACAGAGTTTTATCTATACACCCATTTAGCAATGGGAAATTGAGTTGTGAGTAAGGCTGTGAATGTTCACATGCAGGTGTTTTCAGGACACTTCTTTTCTCTCATTTTGCTGGTATTTATCAGTGTTGGGTCTCTCAGTGATGTGGTTGCTGTGCTCTGAAGCAACAGCACCACTTCATATTTCTGTTCAAAGGACATAAATATTTCAATGTATCCATAATGTCATTTATTGTTATTATTATTACTACAAATGTCTTGATATAGTAGAAGTGACATCTCCCTGAAAGTTTTGTTTGTCTTTTCCTGGTGACTGAAAATGCTTAACATCTCATGATTTGCTTTATGGTTATTTGTGTATCTTCTCTGGAAAATTAGTAATCTGAACTTTTTTCTGTAAAAATGTTTAGTATTTATCTATTTGCTTTTTTCTTCCTTTCTCTACTCACTCATTTAGAGAGAAATCTTATATGTTTGCCCAGACTGGTCTTGGACTTTCAGTGATTTTTCAACATGAGTCTTTTAAGTGTTAGAAGTATACCCTTGCACTACTAATCCAGCATTTTCTATTTTTACCACATTGATTAAGCCTTTGGTTTAAGATCTAAAGCCCCATCACTGGACTGTGAGATGGATAAGGACCCTTACACTCTAAATATGAGGGCCCAAGTTTGAATCCCTAGCACCAGTGTAAAAGAACAGTGACTTTGACTATCACTACTGTCTACTCCATCAATTGACTGTTAGGACCTCTTCTTGGGTGTTCTGATCAATGACTGTCTTCTACTTGGTGTGTTACCCAGTCACTCTCTATGTCCTTTCAGGCCCTGTATGACAACAGTTTTTAGATAGTCTTGGTTTAGGTGACATTATTCCTGTTCTTTAAGTGCCCCTGAATCACTTCCCATCTTATAATCTCTTCTGAATTGTATTTTACTTTCTGAAATGAATAAAGTACTAGAACAAAGTAGCAGAGAAATTTGCATCGTTTATATGCTATGATTGTTTTCTAATGCTAAGTCTGGGAAAACTTAAATATTTGGGTGCTGAATCTGAAACTATTGCAAGTGTACATTCTCCTATAGGATTCAGAAGTAGTAATGCAACAATGCAGTAGCAGAATGGTCCCCTAGCATGGACAAGCCCTTGTGTTTAAAAAATATTTCAAAATAAAAAAACACCCAGAAATACTAATGCAAATTATAACAAAATGCAGCACTTGCAAATCGTATAAAGAGTCCCCATTTTACAAAAAATATTATACACACTTAGAGTAATACACACTGTGGTAGTTTGAATGTCATTGTCCCCCCATAAGATCATAGAGAGTGACACTGTTAGTAAGCATTGCCTTGTTGGAATAGGTGTGACTTTGTTGTAGAGAGTTTGTCATTGTGGGGCAGGCTTAGAGATCTCTTATGCTCAAGCTATACCCAGTGTGTCAGACAGACCACTTCCTGTTGCCTTGAGGTCAAGATGTAGGTCTCTCATCTCCTTCTCCAGCACCATGTCTGCCTGCAGAACACCATGTCACACCATGATGGCAATGAACTAAGCTCTGATTATGTAAGCCATCACAAATGAACGTTTTTCTTTTATAAGAGTTTCTTTGGTCATGGGGTCTCTTCAGAGCAAGAGAAACCCTAAGACAGGCACCTAGAATTTAGAATCGGCTAGACACTGTAGGCAAAGCAACATTTGCTTTCCAGAGGTTATACTTGCATGTAAGCAGTATAGCAATAGGCTGTAGCATCATTCAAAACTATTCTTTCGGAAATAATGTAATAGCAGCAACCTGAATGAACTCAGGTGTCTTAATTTTCTTTGAGAATCAAAAGAGATCTTAAAAACTATTATGTATATGTCAACATTCACAAGTCTTTTAGTCAAATCCATAGTAGCTTGGATTGACACACATAATAATTTTTAAAGAGAACCAAGAAAAGAATAATTCGCTCTCATTGTGATTAGTGTTCTACACCTAAGCTGATTATTAAATCATATTTGAAAGAAAGAGAAATGGAGTCTATGTAAACATGTACTTGAGACAGGAGAATTACAGATTTTAATCTAAAAATATGGTGCTATGTTTTGATTGCTTATCTCGTCCATTTTTATTTAAAATCCCAAGAATATCATTTATTAAAGATAGAGTAGGAAAGAATACATTGGATTTCTGCATGTGAAGCGTTTTTCAATTTTGTGGTTGTCAAACCCTGCAAGAGAATATTTTTCCATATAAGGTGAGTTTGTCCAGGCCTTTTGTTGCTGAAGCACTATTCTGTATGCCGACATCAGCCCTTACAGCATTTTTCTGCTTTGTGGAATTAGCTACATCTTTCCACTGCTCAGTTTCACTCTCAGGGTCCCATAGCTTAGCCTGCAGATATGCATCTGGCCTGTGGTGCATTATCCATCAGCATCCACAGCTGATTGTCCAGGGTCTGCACCATCATTGCTTTGATCTGCTCTAGCTGAAAGATTGCCAGCAACTGTTAAGGATCACTTTAGAAATACCTTCAATCATGGCTAATTCTATCTTTTTGCATGAGTAATTCCTGTCCAAAGACTCAAAACAGGTGAGGACACATAAAATATCCGTTTATCGTAAGAAGGTTATAGGCTTACACACCCACATGGTGTGTGATAATCATGGCTACACAAGCCTCTATAGCTTCCCAAATAGACTCTAGAAAATTCTGTTGCCTACATTGTCCATTCTCCTCATCTAAATACCAAAATGAGTTAGAAAAACATCCACAATGACTCACATGCTTCTTCACACCCATCATCCTGGATGTAAAGCCTAGACTATTTCTCCAAGAACACCAGAAATGACTTTTCTGCTGCCATCTCTGTATGTTAACAATTACATAAGAGAAATGACAAATGGCGCCAGGAATGTAGTTTGCTTGTCATCCTATTCCTTCATCTCCACACGTGAAAAAAAAAGAAAGATGGCATTTTCCCAGTAGTTTAATGAGGGAGATTTCAGGAAAATACAAGAAAGACTGCAATAGGGAGTTGATTTGACCCCTAATTTCTGGAGACACTGAGTGAGTATATTGTGGCTTTCTGAGCAACTGTAAAACAAACCATATTTTATCTTTAGTGAAAGAAAAGGGAGGCAAAGAACATTAAAAAGTGAATATTTGCAATGTAGGTCTTGAAACATGTGTACCACTATCTGATTGTTATACCAGGATCTGTTGGAAGTTTTATTTAGCAGGCTAAACCAAATCACATAGAAGTATTCAGAGTAATTCCAATAAAACCTGTCCATGCAGACATTATTTTAATTACGTGTATTTACATGTTTGTAAAGGGAGACTGGGTGGGTCCATGGATTCAGTGACCGCTGGGGCCAGAAGACAGTATAGGATCTCATGGAACATGAGTTATAGGCAGTTGTGAGTCATCTGATTTGGGTGTTGGGAGCCAAACCCAAATCCTCTGACAGGACAATGTGCATTCTTAACTTCTGAGAAGTCTCTGCAGTTACTCCTCACTGCATTTCTACTGATATGTCATCATATCCAAAATCAGTTGTTCAATGTCAAGTATGCTGAATGTACGAACTGGTTCAGCCTAACCATCTCATCCTCTCACAAGGGGAACACATGAAGTTGGGTAATTTTGTTTCACAGCATAATAGTTTTTATGCTACAATACTTTCTATGTGTCCAAAAATTGCATATTAGTGGTGTGGGAGAATTGTCTGTATTCTGTCAATCATGTTTTAAATAAATGCTGATTGACCAGGCAGGAGGTGAAGGCGGGAAAACCAGACAGGAAGTAGAAATGATGCAAGGAGAGCATGAGAATTCTGGGGAGGAGGAAGTTGATTCCCCCACTCCTGCCCAGATCACCAAAGCAGCAGAATGTGATCTGCCCCACTGATAAAGGTACTGAGCCACATGGCTAAAATAGATCAGAAAAATGGGTTAATCAAGATGTGAGAGTTACCTAATAAGTAGCCTGACCTACAGAGATCTTGTGTGATTTTTCTCTGGGACCAAACAGCTGGGGGTACCGGGCAGAACAGAAAAACACAAACAAACAGGCCCCACTCTTGTTACATATTAGTAAAAATATTAGAGATCTAAGGTATGTTATGTCACATATCCTAAAGTTTTATTGTCAACATAGTAGAAAACATGGGACAAATTTTATTGAAGGAAACTCTATAGGACAGAGTACCAAGACACAAAACAAAGAACAAAATATTGAAAAAAATATGGAGCTTAGCTGACATGACTAACAACTAATTTTCAAGAGTAGGAAGCTTGGCGTTTCCTGCCCTGTGGAAAGTTCAAGTTCCTCCCCCCTCCCTCCAGATCTAGGAAGGTGAGCATCCAAACTGACTAGGATCCCAAAAATCCAGAACATGCAGAGGAAACGAGTCCCAGTGCCATTATCAATGGCTTCTCAGACAGTCCCTGTGCCAGCCACATTCAGAGAATCCAGTCACATTCAGAGAATCCGGTTTGATCACGCGTTCGTTCAAACCCAGTCCAGCTGGTCTTGGTGAGCTCTCATTAGATCAGTCTCCTTGCATCAGTGGATGAACACACTCCTCACAGTCCCGCCTTTCTTGTTCATATTCTCCTTCCTTCTGCTCCTCATTTGGACCTTGGGGGCTCAGTCCAGTGCTCCAATGTGGGTCTCTGTCTCAATCTCCATTCATCTCCTTAAAATCATGATTATTTCATAAGGTTGGAATATTTCTTCCTCAGCATCACTTCTCTTCCTGCTATATAGGGTGAGAATAAACCAACAAAATGTTTCCTATTGGACACTCTAGTTAACACTAGAGAATATCCTTTTGAATGTATCTATGTTTTAACCTTTCCATTTTTAACATTGGAAGTAGTATTTATTGCATCATAAAGTTCTTTATCAAGCTTTCTATTTTAAAAGGTATAGCAGATACCTTTCGGGATTTCAATCATGGCTTTGGTGCCATGCCTTAATTTTAATTTATATGTGGTTCACATCATCCAACTTAAGGTTGTGCTGTTCCTTGAAAGAATTTGAGAGATTAGTGCATTGTGCACTTTGCCAGCTTCCTTGACAGTCTTTTCCAATTTACATTGAAATCACATTCAAATTGTCTTTGTGTAACAAATAAAACATTTGATCAATTCAAAAAAAAAAAAGTAGGAAGCTTGAAATGTTGATGACATCCTGGCAGCTAACTGCTACTGGATACTTACCAATCTGTTCCTGGCTACTTAAGAGAACAAGAAAACTTTACAAAGTAGCAAAAACAGAGGAAGAAGAGAGAAAACTTCAAGCAGTGCAGAGACCAACTCTATATGCTAAAACTCTTGGCTCAAATTGAAGATTGTATTATATACAATTTCTACTGGTTGCACAATTCACTAATAGCAAACGTGTTTATCCTTTAGAGCTATCAACATATTTTCAAGTGTCTATTTTTATTGTGGGTATGGATGTTTGGCCTGCATGTATTTCTATGTACCATGTGAATGCAGTTGACTATGGAGGCCAGAAGAGGGCGTTAGAATTACAGAGAGTTAGTTGCTACCATTTGGGGGCTGGGAATTGAATCAGGGTCTTCTGGAAGAGTAGCTAGTGTTCTTAAGCACTGAGCCATCACTCTAGGCCATCAAGAGAAACTGTCCTAAGTCAGATGTTACATTAAAACTATATTTATTTCACGTTTGAAATAAGGTTTAACCAGAAAGTTTACATGGAGTTAAAAAGTGACCAGATATTTAAAATGAGTCAAACTGAATGTGCTTTGTTCAGTTCAGGTCTGTTAAATATCAAGGGTGGATGTGCCAACCTTGCATAAGATCAGCACTTAAATCGGTCAGCTATCTCATGCTGATAAATAACAGAGGCAGAGCTGCCTTTTAAAACTAAATGATCTCAAGAAGGCAAAAGTTAAGTCCTCCTGAATCATATCAGTAAAAGCACACTTCTGTTTTGCTCTATTTGCCTGTCTGCTTTTTCATGTAAAAACTTTCATGAACACCAAGCCCATTCTTATAATTTATTTCAGTGACTAATAAACACATCGTAGGTATAAAAATTATATAGAAGGATAGGAGAGAGTCAATTTTAGTGACAACCACAATACCTTTATGATTTGTCCCTTTATAGTGAATACTGGGTTAGGAACAAAGACTGCTAGGTAGAGAGCTTAATAATCATCAACCTTCTCAAAGGGAAGGACAAAACAACCACTGTGGATTTCTGATCTGTCAGCAATCTCTCTTCTGGTTCATTCATCACAAGGTCTGTAGATTTAACAAGAACCCACTTCAAAGACCACGGGAAACCAACCTCTTCAACAAAAGTCCTCTTGGAGCCTTATACAGAGTGACTGCTTCTTTTACTCTTTATCCCAGAGGTGATTATCAGGTTTGCTGATACCTTAATCTTGAACAATGGCTCCCGAAAATTTAAAAGATTATTGCTTACTTTCTCCCACTGAAAAGTTACTGCGATTCCAGTACTATTCTTAATGTTTTCATCTATATTTAAAGAGAAACAAATTCAGGAACATGATATGTAATTTTACTTATCTCACAGTAAAAAAAGACTATTTAGGAATGAGAGAAATTGAAAAGGTGGTCTTTAGGCATGGCGGGATGCTGCTCGCTGCCATGACTGATAACCTGTTAGGTACCTGGGGCTCACCAACTCTAGGAAGTTGTCTCCTGACCTCCACATGTTGTCATGGTGTGAACACTATCTACAACCACAAAAAAGATAAGTAAAGATAACATAATCTAAGGTCCTCTAAGCTCAGGTAGGGAACCTGGGACATATCTCAGAGTTTAAGAGCAACCCCTGTAAAGGACACAGTTGGGTTTCACTTCTAGCACTCACGGCAATTTTAACTCCAGGGGATCCAAGGTTCTCTTCTTGCCTCAGGAAACTCCTGCATATATGTACTGTACATATACTCACATAGATCATATATACAGGCGTAAACAACCTTTAAAAACTACAGAAAAAGGCTCTGAAGGTAAAAATTTAAAAAGTAATATTTATGACAATTGCCAGATTTCACATAGTCCTCTTACATTCATATGCTCTGAGTATGAAAGTTAAGTAGCAAAGATCTCAGGAAAATATGAATTTATGACTGCTTTTCAGAGTCTCTTGGGGGAAGTCTTGATGTGATGAATAAACTTCTGGTTGTTAGTTGTTTTCTCTGTTGGCCTGTCTCTTTGTGCATGCCAGGGATAGCTTTTGATCTAAATAGTTCCTTCTGTGTGTATAATTAAAGTGACTATTCATTCTGTGCATGATAGGTTGATCTTCACTTGAAGCAGAGGTTATGTAGCTCTGTTCTGTGGAAGAAGGAATCAGAAAATGACACAGTGGAAGGCCTCCAGTCACTTTGTAGGAACATGGGCTCCAGGGCAGCAGCTAGTCACTCCTTCTCCAGGGCCTTGTCAGTGACTTTTGGACCTCGGGTCCTCTGTGGCTTCCCACAGTACTGGTTGTGCCATTTGCTCGAACACAAACATGTCATGTGCTACTCTGTATTGTCAATCATCTAAGCTGACTCAAAGTTTCTGGAAGCGTATTCCAAACCTTATATCAGAAAGATCAAAAGACAGGGACATTGGTATGACTCAAAGTTTAGAAACTGCTTGTTTATGTTTTAGAAAGATCAAAGCAGATGTACACAAACATTTTTAAAACTATGAAATAATGTCATTGGTATTAATAGGTGCATAGGAGTCAACTAACATCCCTTTGTAAATACAAAGGGTTTGTTGTGGCACAGAGTCTGAGAAAGAAAACCGAAAGTTTTGCATGTGATAATGATTACCAGAGCCCCTAGCCATTAGAAATGAGTGCTAACTACAGGCACATAAAGTTTCACAAGCCCCAGTGAACACAGATTGCTTAACAGAAAGGCATTTTGCTATGCTCTGACACAGGGAGTGGAAAACAGAAATGATCAAGAGATTCCTCTGCTCCGCCTTTGGAAGTGAGAAATCTCCGTGTCATTCTTCCTTTGATGTTGAGAAGGGGAGTTCTAAAGCAACATGAGTTTTCTCCCTTTGCTGGCTTGCTCAAGATCATTTCCTTAAATATTCCAACTCCAACCACTAGATGTCATGCAAAGATCATAATGTAAGCTGTCTTGGCTAATCATTATACTTATCATCCTTGCCAGTTTTGCTACTGGCATTTAAGGTGGTTTGGGGAAGTCTCTGATTGGTACTGATGGTGCTGATCAATAATTATTCCATATCATGTTTGCAAACACTTCTGGAAAATATATACATATATAACTAAAATGACTCACCCCAAGTGTTGCAAAATTTCATGTAGATTCGGAAGTTAAAGAATCTGAAATTTTGTTAAATTGTAATAATGTTCTACTATATAGTAAGAAGAATTAGAATCCAGGCAACTGGCAAGAAAATGTCCTAGGTTCATTTTTAAAGATTTGGACTCAATGGGCATTTGGATGAAAAATCTGCTTGGCCTTGTGCTAAATGAGTAAATCTGGTATAACACTTAAGTTCTATGAGTGAAATTGGAACATCTAAAATGCAGTGACTATGAGAATTCAGTAAAGCACTGAATATATTGAGTTTTTGATATTTTGTATGCTTTCAGTCAATCATGTCATTTGTTTCAGTTATGCCCTCTTCATGATAAAACTGATGTAAAATCATCATAATTATGGGACTAGTATAGGAAGCATAACTTAATAATGGGAAGTGAAGGGAGACTCATATACAAAATTAGAAGTGAGGTTATCCTAAAGCATTATTAGCTCTTCAGGAAGATAGAAAATGGAACTCTGGACCACGAGAATTTTTTTTTAACTTACCTTGAAAGGAAGAAAGGAGTTTGAATCACTTGCTATGTGATAAGATGTGTTTGCTAAGATGTATTGGGATACCTCGTTTATTCACCCAAAACAGGTATGTTGCTTCAAATATCTGTTTTTTTTTTAAATATTAATTTTTAATTTGCTTACCAAGGGTCAGGTTTCCTTATGGCTTTTTCATGTGTCCTAAGTTTAGAAATTGTAGGTTATTAAACACAAGTCCAGGGCCAGGAGTGGGCTACACTCCTATAAGTTTATGAGTTGTTGGATGGGGAGGCCTTTGAGAACTCCGAGACAATGTAGGCGATTGTCATTGTTGTTGGCTGCCCTCCAGAAATGCATACTGACAGCCTGTTGTTGAAGGCTCCACAGGCATTTGTCATAGGCTCCAGAGATCTCAGGCTGGATCTGAGCTGTGCATTTGCTCCATGCTGCCTAGCTCTCACAGCACCAAGGGATGCTACCTCAGCTGATGGGGGGAATGGCTATCCAGATTCTATCTGTGAAAAACAAAGCAGGTCAAAACAAACAAATCAAAAATGAATGGCATGGTGAGATAAACCCACAGGTGCCGTGGTTGGAAAAGTTTGTTACGGACCTAACTGACCTCCTTCTGGTCAGATCAGAGGCTTGCGGCACAACAGAGAATCTTGCCTGGTACTGCAAACTTGGTCAACATCTTGGGTTGGAGAGTTCACAGTCTATAGCAGAAAAATTGCTGCTGTTGTTTTATTAAATGGGCCCAATTTCCCTTCAAAATACCTTCAAATAATTATGTTTATTCCCATAGGTGAGTACTGCTATTAGCGTTAGACAAAAAATGCTTCTAAACATAGCGAGGAGTGGTTAACTGCCAAGACCCATAACTGGTCAAAGTGCTGAGATTAAGTGAATAACTGTTAAGGGATCCCTCATTACTGGGACATCCAAACCCACTCCAAGCTCCAGGGAACATTGTGTAATAGAGGGAAGGATGACTGTCAGAGCCACCAGCAGGGTGGGTATTGTGGTTCACTGTCTTCCAGACACAACAACTCTGTCACCTTTGAACTCAGAACAGTTGTAATTAATTCACAATATTCTCATAAGTTCAGGCTCATCATTAGTATCCTGCCATGAAGGGAGAGGATCATGAAACCTCATTTCTTCCTGAGGATATATACAATTAGTGGTTAGTTGTTGCTGGGAAGACGGAGACAGAAATTTCTTCAGTGGCATAGCTATTAGTAAGATGTCCTGCTCCTGTGAAATCCTAATGGAATAATTTTTTTTCAGTACACACACACACACACATGCAGGGAGAGAGAGACAGAGACAGAGAGACAGACAGGGAGAAAGGGACTCGTTGAGAAGAGGAAGAGAGTTATTAGAAGTGGGAGGATATGATAGAGGAAAATTGGGCACTAACATGATCTAAATATATTGCGTACATTTGTGGATGTTACAATTAAATTTGCTAGCCTACAATTGTGAATAAGTAATATATGTTACTAAAATATAAGGAAAGAAGGCAAGAATATACTAGTATTTTTTGCTAAAGGAAACAGTATTAAACCAACTTCTAATGACCTATCATTATACCAATATATTAAGGTGTTTCTCAGTACTCATTGGAGAAACTCCTAACTGTAGAGTTGGACTGATGATCAGTACAGAGACTCACAACTGGCCAAGGTGCAGAGGATTAGAGATTAGAATGCCCACTTGTAAATAGAACATTTATACCACATTCCATCCTCCAGAGATTCCAGCCAATAAAGAAGCTATTGGCAAATTCTTAGCATTTGAAGAAGGATGGGTCAATTTTTTCCACGAGTATAACTCCTGGTAAGTTGACCAACAATTTTTATGTTGTATCAGGTAGAAAAGGAAGGAGGTTTGGGAAGTGTTCTGGGAGGAAGGGTGTTTCTAATCAAAATACATTGTACAAAACACACAAAGTTATAAATGTGAGAAAGAGTAGATGGTACAGGTGAATTAAGAGTTTGTAGACTGAAGGGTATTTGCCAAATGGGCAGGAAGTGATATAAGTTCATAAAGTTTATTCTAGGGAACTCAGCAATTTTTTCTCCATGCAATAATATTTGAGCAATACTAAAACTTAAGTGAGTCACATAAATAGATGCATCATATTTTATAACTGTTCCTTGGGTTTCATTGAGCAGGTTGTGTCTGAAGCAGGTTAATGTTTCTTGAGGAGCAACTTCACAGTAATGAATTAGGAATGAGAAGTGTGAAGGATACAGTAGAATAAGAAGTTTGCTTTGAGGTTGTGCCTCCTAGAAATATCAGAAGCTACACCTATGATGTCTCACCAATATGGCTGCCAGAGCATGAACTGAACAAGTACAGCATAATAGACATGTTAACAGGAATTCAGGAAATTTCACAAAGTTTCAATCCTACAAAGAACTACAGACAATTAAGGAATCCCAAGAGTTGGAAACACACACACACACACACACACACACACACACACACACACACACACACATTGCTCCCATACTTACAAGTTGCACATATCTGGAGAATGAAATAATAAAGAACTTTCCATTTCTATACAACTTTTGCTTACATCAATAAATTCAAAAAGACGTTTGAATTTGACACAGGTATATTTGTGAATAAACATCTCTAAATGTCAAATTTTTGAAATTCATTAGAGGCAGATTTCTCTGCCTTGTAAGTTTCCACATTAAACCATTAACTTTGGTAAGCTCTTTGTATCTAGATGGTGATGTTATTATTAGGGAAAAAACTGAGAGCCTTTGGTAACTATGGCAGCAGAGATGTTTCAAAGGAAATTTGAAGTCTTTTTCCTTGAAGAAATTAGGTATTTTCCTTGACTGGTCCTTACCATTCCAAATCTTGAGAAGTAATAGGATATTTTCTTAAGGCTCACTATTTTAGTCTTGCTTTTTTGGAAATGATTTGACCAGCCACAGCTGAAAAAAATAAAATATTTGAGGTTTCAGAATTAAAATTGCTGTTGTCAATTGCCAGCACCTCCTCCGCTTTCAGATAAGCAAACAGTTAACCCCAGCGTAACTAAAACAAAGGATGATGATACCAAAATAGGAACTCCCCTATTTTCATTACCTTTTATTTTTCACTAACATAATACTAAGATAAATATTCTGATCATAGAAACTTATTATAAAATGTTACTTCTGGTCTTTCCTACTTCTGCTCTTATTCATTACACAGTAATTTATTCCCATTTCTATTGATAGTTTTGAGTGAATTCCTTCTCATAATAAATAACTCAGATCCTGTGTGATTGTCAATTATCACTGCAATAAAAACAATGGTGCCTCTTATTTTAGAGTTGATTTAAATTGTTTGTATGTGGAGTCTTAGAAAAGAACAATATCTGGGTCAACAGAACTTCTTCCAAGAACCAAAGACCACCTAACCAAAAACAAAATACCACACGTAAGAAGTTCTCTTTTCATGTTGCTGGCTATGGATGTCTAAGAGACTCCCAAAACATTGAGCCTATTGTTGTTGCCCTTGGTTACCTACCAGTGGTGAAAAATAAGTCCCTATTACTGAAGGAGACAGTGTGCACTTCAGAAACAGAACCCAGAAATCCCTGAGCTAGAAATAACCTGAATGTTCTATCCCTGAGAACTACCTTTCTTGGTACCAGAAGTCGCCACTCATGCTTCCAATCAGGAAGCCATGTATATATATATATATATATAGATAGATAGATAGATAGATAGATAGATAGATAGATAGATAGATAGAGATAGAGATAGAGATAGATAGATAGATAGATAGAGATAGATAGAGATAGATATAGATATAGATAGATAGATAGATAGATAGATAGATAGAGATAGATAGATAGATATAGATATAGATAGATATAGATATAGATATAGATATCAACAACCAGCATCCCATGATACTCTTTTGAGTGCAGTAGTGGCACACATTTTTGACAGCAACCAATGGCTCTCTAATTGTTCTTAAGACATGATCAATAAGAGGGATACCATGATTGTTATTGGAAACATACATAACTAGTCAGTATTGTGAAATTATGAATATTTGATGAGAATCAACAACCATTATTTTACTAAACCAGCATAGTTACTAATAATAATCTATAAACATGTGTATAATATATCCTTATACTCACAGATACGTATCATCTTCATCCTTCATCAAGAAAATATCTCTTTGTAATAGATGGAAACTATTATAGAAAACTACAACAATTTAGTTATGGCTGCCGGTTCTCATAGATATAGCTCAAAATGCTTCCACAGTTAAGGCTAAGAGAATATTGCAGAAGAGAGGGAAGAATGCTTGTAAGAGCTGGAGGATCTGAAACTTTGCTGTAAGATTGTGTTTCTTAGTGAGTCAAAAAAGAACACCATCAAATATTCCAGATTGCACAGGGAAAATCCCACGAGGTCTCAACACTACACAAAGAAGTAAAATCAACTGAGGAAAACTGGAAACAGGAGAGGTAGCCTTCCCCAGAGAAGAGTTTACCAATTGTTTTTCAGGTTCAAACAGTGAATTCTGAAACAGACGTTTCATGTACTCGACAGAAGATAATTGGGAATATATGTGTATATACAAATACAAGCATACTCCCCACACATACGTATGAAATTGAAAAAAAATGAGAATGATAGTATATAGGGCTACTTATCTGGTCACTAGTCTATGACAGCACTCTACATAAACTCAGAGAAGGAAGAAATCTATTAAAATGTGAACAACATGCAATCTGACACCTAGTATAACTAACTAGTGGTGAGAAAATAGCAGAATTAATCCAGGATAAATTTAAAAAGAACTGAAAATAGAAAAAAAGTATGTACCCAGGTCCAAGGAGAGGTCCCCAGATTGTTCCTTGGGCAGTAGAGGAGAGGGTGCCTGAACTGGCCTTGTCCCATAGCCACACTGATGAATATCTTGCATATCATCATAGAACCTTCATCTGGCGATGGATGGAGATAGAGACAGAGACCCACATTGGAGTACTGGACTGAGCTCCCAAGGTCCAAATGAGGAGCAGAAGGAGGGAGAACATGAGCAAGGAAGTCAGGACCACCAGGGGTGCATCAACCCACTGAGACGGTGGGTCTGATCTAATGGGAGCTCACCAAGGCCAGCTGGACAGGGAGTGGTAGAGCATGTGAGCAAACTGGGCACGCTGAATGTGGCTGGCAATGAAGACTGACTGAGAAGTCAAGGACAATGGCACTGGGTTTTGATTCTACTGCATGGACTGACTTTGTGAGAGCCTGGTGTGTTTAAATGCTCAACCTTACAGACCTGGATGGAGGGGGAAGGACCTTGGACTTCCCACGGGGCAGGGAACCCTAACTGCTCTTAGGACTAGAGAGGGAAGGGGAGGGGGAAGGGGAAAGGAGACAGGGAGGAGATGGAAATTTTTAATAAACAAATAAATAAATAAATGAAAAAAAAGTATGCAGACTAGACAGATCATAGGTGATAACTTTCCTCAAGATGCATCTACCTTTATGCTATTAATAAAAGTAACAACAGAACACAGTTAACTGACCCATTTGTGATTTCTGCATGATTTTAGAATGTATTTTTTCATAAACCAACAAAATACCAATATAGAAATACACATAGCCATGAAATATATATACTTATATATACATATATGGATATATATATATACACACATGCATGTGTGTGTGTGTGTGTGTGTGTGTGTATCCGTGTGAACGTATTCATACATGTCTTATGAGTTTGTGTACCTTTAGTGCATTGGATGTATATGCTTTACATCTGTTACCTTAGTTAAATCTTTCCATGCCACTTATGAATTATCATTACTACTGTAGAATGAGGAATCAGAAGTAAGCATTTCTGTATATTTCTTTACAAATAACATACAATTAGCAAAGCTACAATTTTTGAAATCCCCTAAATTTCATTGTATATTTGGGATCCAAAAGTCATAACTTCTCACAAGCATTGCAGAAAGACTGTTCAAACCTTCGTATGGAAATAAATAAAACAAGCTCAAAATAAACAAGTCTTGAATTTTTAAAAATAATTTACAGCTTAAGACTTTAAATAAATTTATGTATCCATATAATGTTGTAGGAGGTCTGCTTGTTTGTTTCCCAGCTGCCTGACAGCTCGGATCCGAAATAATCACACAGAAACTATATTATTTAAAAACACTTCTGGGCCCATTAGCTCTAGCTTCTTATTGGCTAACACTTATATCTTAATTTAACATATTTCTTGTAATCTGTGTATTACCATGTGGCTATTGGCTACCGTGTAAAGTTCCCAGTGTCTCTCTCTAGCAGGGCTACATGGCTTCCCCCTAACTCTGCCTCTTTTCTCCCAGCTTTCAGTTTAGTTTTCCCCACCTAGCTCTATTCTTTTGCCCTATCACAGGCCTAAGACAGTTTCTTTATTAATCAATGGTATTCACAGCATACAGAGGGGAATCCTGTTATTCCTTTGTGGTGCCTTTAAGGACTAGCCACGCCCACTCCCACCCACTTCTGACCTCCTGGTCACCATCTTAGCCTCTCTTCTGTCTGTCTCTTGGTGTGTATATATGTGTCTTTGTCTCTCTCTCTGTTTTCCTCTTCTTTAAGTAATAAATGTCTTTCTCTTCTCTAAGTAATAAATGTTTAGCTTTATATATAGCCTTATGTCCATTTACTCTGCCGTCCACTGCATCCAGCCGCCTGACTCTGCTGCTCGCCCAGGGACCCTGCACTGCTCTGGTGGCAGCCTCTGCCTGGCTTGCAGGCTGCTCGGGACATCCCATCATATCTTTTAAAGAACAAAAAAATCCCACATCACTTCCCCTTTTCTATTTAAATAAAAAAGAAAGGTTTTAACTTTAACACGGTAAAATTACATATGCAAAACAGTTATAAAGCAAGAATTACAGTTACAAAATTTATATCTATTTTATCTTTAATCATAACTAAGGAAGACTATATTATTACTATCTATATTTCAATTCCATCAAAGACTCCATAAGGATATAATAATACCTCACTTAACAGGAAGTACATTGTAAGCAAGTTCCAAAACTCTAGAATTGACAGAGACATCTTTTTTTCACTTTTTTTTAAGTTTATTAAAATATAAAAGTTTCCATTTTCGCCCCTCCTCCCACCACCCTCCCACTCCCCCCACTCCCTCTCCTCCTCCCTCTCCATCCCTAAGAGCAGTCCGGGTTTCCTGCCCTGTGGGTAGTTCAAGTTCCTCCCAGCTCCCTCCAGGTTCAGGAAGGTGAGTATCCAAACAGACTGGATCCCCCAGAAATCCAGAATATGCAGAGAAAACAAGTCCCAGAGTCATTGTCAATGGCTTTTTAGAAAGACTTCGGGTCAGCCACATTCAGGGAATCCAGCCTCCTCCAGAGAATCTGGTTGGATCAAGCGCTCCTTCAGTCTCAGTCAACTGGCCTTGGTGAACTCTCATTAGATCAGTCCCCTTGTATCAGTGGGTGATCGCTCCCCTTGCGGTTCTGATTTCCTTTTTCATGTTCTTCCTCCTTCTGCTCCTCCTTTGGACCTTGGGGGGCTCAGTCCGGTGCTCCAATGTGGGTCTCCGTCTGACAGAGACATCTTGCTGCCTGGACAATCATCCAAAGTTTTTCTGTAATGTTGGAGCAGACTTTTACATGAAACAGTAACTTTCAAAGACAGTTCTGCTGATATTATCAGTTTGTTCTGTGTCCTGCAGAATGTCTAGCAGACACTTTCATGAAGCAGGCACCTCAGAGGACAATCTCACCTTTATTAGGCACATTCAGCAGTCATTTCTCTGTAGGTTCTGCATGTACAGATTATCAAGCAGTCCGGGCAAGAGCAGTTTCTTACCCAAATTACTAACAAACTCAATTAGGAGCCTCTTCAGTGCCTATAATCATCTTGAAGTAATTGATGCTGCCAGGATCAGATGTGTCTCACTGTTAGGAAAAGTCAAACTTCTTAAAACATTTCAAATGCTATATTCTGAAAGTCTTTGAAAGATTTGAAGAATACCTATCTAACTGAAATATATCTCTCTATATATAGGAAACCAAACTAATATGACTACAAGCTTGTCTATTATAGATGATTATCTGTTAACCTATGTTTCTTAATTATACATTACATTTTTAAGTGAGCTGCACAAACACAATACCATAATCAATATCAGAAGTACATATACACAGTATAACAAAATTGACCTGAAATTTGTATCAATAGTGTGTGATCTATACCAATGCAAAGTATCCATCTCTATAGCATATCCCCCTTTAAATATAAACAAATATTTATAAACAGTATTTGGGAATTTGGGCATAGTTTTTTCCAAACTACTTCCTGCTGTATATTGGGGGAAGTAAATTTTAGAGGTGTTCATGGCAACTGTTTAGGAGTTTTTGGTCCTTCAAACCACATTAGTCTGGAAAAATTCCACAGATCTCATTCTCTGTGAAAACAAAAGAAGAATCACTTTTCCATAGTAACATATCCTCAGAACCATATTTTGAAGACAAAATACCTTTAAAACATATATGCTGGCTTAATTTAACAGTCCATACAATGAAATGTCTCTCTGTACATAGCTCCTTTACAGTCAAAAACTTCAAAGAAAATAATCCAGATTCTGTGTTAGTTTTTCATCTTTACATGGCTTGTTTTTACTCTATTACTTTTTAATATTTATTTTATTATCTTTACTCCTTTAATCTATGACTGTCTTACTTTGTCTCTTTAAAAACTTTGTTTTATTATTTTAAAATAATGATTTACTTCTTTTTATAACTCTCTATACTCTTTTTCTTCTCTCCCCTAAGCCTACATACATTTATCCAACACTGTGACCCATTTAGAGGTCTTTTCCATCTGAATTTGTCTTTATTGCATTTCTGTAATTATTTTCTTACCAGAAGTGCTTCTTAAAATGTTAAACCCTTCTTAAGAATCTAAAATGTAGCATTGCTAGGGTATATATGGCCCTGCCTGCTTGTTCTGCACAGTCCAGCATGACAGAGCTATTTGCTGCCTCTGAGAGCCGTGCTCACAGCCCTATTTTTAGGCATGCAGCCAGTCTATGTTGCCAGCAAGCAAGTTGTAGCACTCTGTTCACAATTCCATTTATATGCTCCATAGCCAGACCTCCCGCAAGAGTCAGAGTTTGTGTTGGCAGCATGGCCTAGAAAGCCAGCATTTCAAAACTACAGCATTTTTTCTGCTACCTCTGAATCAGGAAAACCACTCTTAAAGGAACTGCACAATGCTGCCACACCCCCACCCCTCAAAAAAAAGGTGGCTTTTCAAGCTTCAGGTTTTAAGTGGATTTTAGTTAGCCACATTGGTGTGCCAATATGTTGTAGGAGGGCCACTTTGTTTCCTGGCTGCTTGGCATCTCAGACCCAACATGATCACACAGAAACTATGTTATTTAAAACACTGTTGGCCCATTAGCTCTAGCTTCTTATTATCTACCACTTATATCTTAATTTAACCCATTTCTAGTAATCTGTGTATCACCACATGGCTGTGGCTTACAGGGTAAAGTTCCCAGCATCTGTCTCTGGTGGGGCTCCATGGCTTCTCTCTGACTCTTCCTCCTTTCTCCTAGCATTCAGTTTAGTTTTTCTCACATAGCTTTATTCTTTTGCCATATCACAGGCCCAATACAGTTTCTTTATTAATCAATGGTATTCACAGTATAAAGAGGGGAATCCCACATCAATATAAAGTCACATTTTATTATCTTCTCATGAAACTTAAAATGTGACACATTGAGTATCCTTTCTACCTGAGGCTAAATAAGTAGAAAAGAAAATTATGTTTAATCCATCTGTTAAAGACAAGCACATGTAAAAGGTCCTAAGTAATGAAGGACATGACTATTATCTTGGTATCATTATTTATATTTAAGGTATAATTGGTTCATGAAGCTAACCACAATTTTAGGCTTGATGTATATTGCTGATGATTGACACATAAGAAAAATGTAACATCTCTTCTGTTTTCTGTTGGTTTTATTCAAAATAACTGAGTAATACTAACATAAACTTTATCTTAAAGGGATGTAGAAGCATAGAAAAAGGGGTGAAGAAAATATGTTCGTAGTGTCTTTGGATGTAGTTTATAATCTTAAGATTCATGTGCTGGAATCTTGATCTAGGGGACCCTTTAAAGGTGGTTAGAAAATGGATACCCTGTTTGAAAGAGAATGCTGTATTTATCAACAGCCCTGATTAGTTCCACTGAGTGGGAAGCGTCAGGAAGAGAGTGAGTCTGACCTCTCCAACTCTTCTTGCTTTCTGATACGTCATGCATATCATCCCATGGCCATGCTACCCGCCATGCTGTGATACAACACAAGCCCTCTTCTGATATAGTTACCAAATAATACTTCCAAACTTGCAAGCAGAATACCCCCGCCCCCGCCTTTATATAATATATATTGGGAACTTGGTGACAGCTATAGAAAATGAACTAAGAAATTTCTGACACATTATAGCCCTAGATTTCTCTGTGACCAAAGGTTTATATGCTATGGTATGTTGAATAAAGTATAGATAACAGTGATATTATTAACTAAATTTCGTACCCATTGAGCTATTTCTTGTATACTCTCTACTCAGGCTATACCACATTTAATTGTCATGTCTTTATGAAGGTCTCCTGTGACTATGAAGCAGGAATCTGAAACTCTTCTGAATGGGATCTTTGTTTTTTCATTTCCTTTTACATATTTGTTCATTTATTTTTTGTGGGCTTATGGGTATTTATTTATAATTGGCTTGTAAGCTAATATTACTTTATTTATTTATTTATTTATTTATTTATTTTGCTCAAATAGAGAGCTTTGACCACAAGTTTCTTTGTTGGTTTCAAATTTGCAGCTCCCTGGTAACAAATGAGGCTGAAGTATTTTCATATGCATATTTCTACTTGTATGTTTTCTTTGGTACATGACTGTTCAAATCCTTTGTCAACTTTTTAATTGGGTTGTTTCATTATCATGTTTTCAGTATATTATTGTATATACAAACGTTTTTCATTTTATCAGATATTCTTAAAAATTTATTCCCAGATGGTGATTTTGCTTTTAATTACCTTGAGAATAAGGGTTTTGTTTTTAATATCATCACTCTTATTATCTTATTTTACAAATAACATTTGTGTAATAATATCTGGGGTATTACTGCCAACTTTGAGGGTCATATAAATTTATGTAGTGTATTTATAATATTGCATTGAGATTTTGGAAAAAGTATAAGATTTGTGTGTTTGTATGCATTTCTTTCTATATGCCTCTATCTATCAAACTATATATTTATCTATCTACCTACCTGCCTACCTTCTATATATCATCTGACAATATGTATGCTTATAATAAGCTTTCTCTTCAGACTTTCTTAGGTTACCAGCTTTCCAATAATGACACAGAAACTTACTCAAAACTATAGAAATTACAGAAAAAGCTGGCTGAATATACAGCAAATACACTTCATTTGTAACATTGGGGCATCCATCTAACGTCTACAGGCCTAGAACATCTGACTGACCCATTTTGGGAAGCAGAAATTTCAAAGGACTCAGCAGTCATCTTCTTTTCTGTCCTGTTTGCCAAATTTGGACAGCATACTGTAACTAGTCAAGGCAAGGGATGTGTGTGTCTTGCCCAGTGGTTAACTTTGGAGGTTATTCAATACCCATCATCCTTTGTTGAAATAAATTGCTGTTGCCAGGAGCAGATGTGTCTCACTGTCATGAAAAGCCTTATATTATTAAAACATCTTAAGTTCAGTATTATGTAGATTCCTGAAGTGTACATTGACCACTAATCTGCCTAAAATATATCTCTATTGGGCCTTAAACATATTTAACAAGACTGCAAATTTGATTGTTATAGATGACTAACTACTAACCTGGATTTCTTAATTATTTTAAATAGTTTATAATAATGGCTTTCATAAACTAGAAATGTACATTGTATTCTTAAATGAGATAATATTCTCATAGAAGCAAATACACATTATACTTGTCTTTCTGAGTCTGGATTTCTCCACTCAGTATGTTTTTTTTTCTTCTAGCTCCATCAATTTACCTGCAAATTTCATAATATCTTCTTTTTATAATGGCTGTGAGAATTCAGCACTACAACCTTCTGACTCTGGTCTTTCATTGGTTGGTAAGATTTTAGTTAATGCTTTTCTTTCACATGAAGTTCTAGGTCTGTTTAAATTGCTTATCTTATCTTGATTTTACTTTGGGGATTGGTAAGTATCAAGAAAATTATTGTTTTTATTTTTATTTTCCAATTTGATGGACCACAGGTTTGTAAAGTATGTGCTTATGATTCTTTGGATTTCTTTGGTATCTCTTACTATGTCCCTTTTCCTGTTTAATTCTGATGTTTTCTGTCTTTTAGTTAATTTGAAAAATGATTTGTTGATTTGTATTATTTTTATTGTTTGTTTTATTTTGTTTATTTCATATCTAAGGTTGATTACTATTTCTTCCTTGTCTTTGTGGGCTTTGAGATATGCTGTTAAATTAATAGTATGAGATCTCTTCAATTTTTTATGTAGGCTTTTAGTGCTATGATGCCTCAGAAAATCACTTTTACTATAACCCATAAGTTTGGATTTGTTTTATATTCACTTTCATTCAATTCTAGAATGGCTTTAGTTTCTATCCTGACCAATTTTTCATTCAGTAATAAGATTTTGAGTTTTCATGAGTTTGTAAGTGTTCTTTCATATTTTGTTGATATCCAGCTTTAAATTGTGGTGGTTAGATAGAATGTAGGATGTCATTTTAGTTTTTTTTAATCTGTTGAATCTTGCTTTGTGAACAGTTTTGGAGTAATCTCCTTGACATGAAGAATGCATATACATTTTAGTCTGGGTGAAACTTTCTGTATGTATTTTTAAGTTCATTTGGTTTATTGTATCAGTTAGATTTGGCATTTCTCTGTTTATTTTTTGACTAAATGACCTGTATATTGCTGAGAGTGGTGTATTGAAGTCTTATACTACCAGAGTGTAAAGATCAATGTGTATTTAAGCTAAGTAGTGTTTTTTTTAATTTAACATGTATATTTATTTTTTTATTGATTTTATTAAGCTATGCACTTTTCTATGCTCCCATTCCTTCTTCTTCCCTCCCCTTCAATCCTCTCCCATGGTCCCTACACTCTCAATTTACTCAGGAGGACTTGTCTTTTTCTACTTCTCATATTGATTAGATCCATGTATGTCTCTCTTAGGTCCTCATTGTTACCTAGGTTCTCTGGGATTGTGAATTGTAGACTGGTTTGTCATAGCCAGAACCTGGAAACAACATAAATGCCCCTTGACTAAAGAATGGATAAGGAAAATGCAGTAGGATTACACAATGGATTACTACATAGCAGAAAAAAATAACGACGTCTTGAAATTTGCAGGCAAATGGATGGATCTAGAAAACATCATATTGAGTGAGGTAACCCACACCAAGAAAGACAAATATCATATGTACTCACTCATAAGTAGTGTTTCTTTTATGAACTTGAGTCCCCTTGTGCTTTGTGCATTTCTTATTAAGAATTGCAGTGCTCTCTTGGTGGAAAAAAATGTTTTTGATGATTATATAGCATTCTTCCTTATGTCTTCTGATAAGTTTTGGGTTGAAGTCTATTTTTTTATTTTAAAATTCTTATAGAAGCTTCTTTCTGAGGTCCTTTTGATGCGGGAGAATTGTCTGTATTCTGTCAATCATATTTTAATAAAACGCTGATTGGCCAGGCAGGCAGTATAGGCGGGAAAACCAGACAGGAAGTAGAGGTGATGCAGTGAGAACAGAAGAATTCTGGGAAGCAGGGAAGTTCCTCTGCCACTCCTGCGCAAACCACCAAAGAGGCAGCATGTAAATTGCCCAGCTGAGAAAGGTACGGAGCCATGTGCTAAAGTAGATAAGGATAATGGGGTAACATAAGTTATAAGAACTAACAAGAAGCCTGACCTAATGGGCCAATCAGTTTATAACCTTCTGGAGTCCTGTGTGTGATTTTCTCTTTGGGATTTGCCAGCTGTGGGGTACCAGGCGGGACGGAAACTCCAACAAACCGGCCGTCATACTACATCCTTTTGCTTGGAATATCTTTTTCCACACTTTTATCCTGAGTTGGTGTCTATCTTCCTGTTAAGCTTTGTTTCTTGGATGCCTCAGAAAGAAAGAACTTGTTTGTGCATCTATTCTGTTAGTTTGTATCTTTTTATTGTAGTGTTGAGACCGTTGATACTGAGAGTTAACAATGAGCAGTATTTGTTGATTCCTGTTATTTTTTTGTTGTGGTGGTAGTAGTGGTGGTGTACTGGTGTGTGCGTGTGTATTTGTGTGGTGTGGGCACGTGTATGTGCTTACCTCTTTGTGTTGCAGCTTTCCTACTAGTGCTTCTGTAGGGTTGTATTAATAGGTAGATACTCCTTAAATTTGATGTTATCCTGGAATGTCTCATTTTCTTCATATATTGTGATTGAAAGTTTTGCTGGTTGTAATGATCAGAGAGGGCTCCTAAGTGTTTGGAGTGCAATGAATCTAGTGCCCCGGACATGAAACTTCACTCTCTTATCTGTAATCTTTCATATATGACCTGATGGAGGGAGTTTTAGCTCCTGGAGCTGCATGATCAAACGTGATTAAAATTGGGTACAGATTCTAATTGTGTCACTCACTTAATTATAACATGAGTTAAATATCAAGATTTTTCATGCAACTGCTGTTAAAGGGAAGCATTGATTACAGGAGATTGGGAACATGTCCTTTGCGTACTTCCTTGTTTCTTCTTCCAGCCACTCTAACCCATTGCTCAGAAGCACACTGTTTTCCACAAGCTCCCAGTACAGGAAAAGAAGACTATCAAGCTATCAACAAGCTCTTTGAAACTGCGTAAGAAGGAAGAGCTTTACTCCATCTCTCAACACAGTTGATTTATTTCTAACACTTGAACCAGGCAGACATGGTGCTGGAGAAGTAGCTGAGAGTCCTACTTTAAACATGTGATATACATGTACTATTTAACTACAAGTGCAGTGACTGATTTATAAAGTAATATATTTAAAATTTCAATGTTTGCTTTCAAACAATTTATACTTCTTGCTTGCTTTTGTCTGTCTTAATTTTACAATTGAAATTTTGAATATATGACATCATAAGTCAATCACTTATAATGTTATACCTGAAATAAAACTAACAAATGAACTTCAAAAATTATTAACTAGTTTAGGGATGCATATGAAACCAAAAAGAATATGCATTAATCTGGAGGCATAAAACTCTCAGAAATTCATTACAAAAACCAATTCATGACATTCTCTTAAAATGATTGAATTTCAAGGATAAAAAGGAAAACACCTGCTATCCAAACTCTTACTGAGGATAAACCTGGCCAGTATCAAATGTCTCCATGGAAAAAAATGACATGCCAGAAGAAAACAGAACAATGTTTACAAAATTCTACAGGGAAATCAAAGTATTTCTCAAGAATATTTTAACTACACAACTTATATCCACATATAAAAATGAAGATTCTGGACTACTTAATAATTCAAAAACTTAAGCAATGTTCTATACTTCTTCTGTCTTACAATGAAACTATAGCAGATCTAATGAATAAACCATTGTGAAAAAGCGCAAGGTAATCATTAATGTATTGCAACTTGATGTGTAAATTCCCCGGCAGACCATTTTAAACTCTGGACATTTAGTGTCCAGCTAGTGACACTGTTTTAGGGGGCCGGGGAACGGAAAGGAGGTAGAACCTCGTTGGAAGAAGTAGCTTCCCAAGAGATAGACCTTGAGAGTTTTTAGTTCAAGCCACTTTTGATCTGTTCCTTGCTCTCTATTTTGCCAAGATATAAGGGAATAAGGAGTCACAACTTCACAGCACTGTCACCATGGAGGCACCTGTATCCATGCCTCCTCCTCTATGACAAACTGCATCCCCTCAAACTCTTTGAGTCAAAGTTATCTCTGCTTCCTTTAAGTTCTTTTTTCTTGGATATTTGGTTACCATTATACATAACACAAAGTAAATGTGTATATGTACCATATATACATAATAGAGTAAATTGTTGTTAGAAAATATTTAGTAGTTTATAAGTTAATTAAGTCATCAATATAGAAGTGGTATATTAGCCAGATGGTGGTGGCTCTTGCCTTGACTCTCAGCTCTCTGGAGGCAGAGTTAGGCAGATTTCTGCGAGTTCGAGGCCAACCTAGTCTACAAAATAAGTTCCAGGACAGGCAGAGCTGTTACACAGAGAAACCCAGTCTTGACACACAAACAAACACAAAAAAGTAATATATTATATATACCCCAATTATAATGCTTAGATTTGTACTCTGTAACCTTTATTTTTTTCAGCTACAGTTGGTTTTGTGGCAGAACATTAGAATTCAATTTAATTAAAAATTATTTTTATAATAGTTATATACATTTTGCTTCACGTTATTTACAATATTAGTAAAGTTTGGTGAGCATCTTGACATTTTAGGAGAAATATGATCATGCCAAAACAATTGTGTCATAATGACACTAAGGTTCTCAAACTGCTTAGAAAAATCTGGATATTAGAGTTTCCCTTGAAAAGTGAGATGTAATTCTGATAGCCTGCATTTTATATGTTACTTGCCCTTTTTCCTTTGCAGTTTTTAATATTCTTTCTTTATTCTGTATCTTTAATGTTTTTATTATTATGTGGTGAGGAGACCTTTTTATGGTACTGATCTTTCATAAACTTCTTGTACCTTTACAAGTATGCCATTCTTTAGGTTGAGCAAATTTGTTTTTATGATTTTGGTGAATATATTTTCTTGCCTTTGGGTATGGATTCTACTTCCATTCCTATTATTCTTAGGTTTGATATTTTCATAGTGTTACAGATTTCCTTGATTTTTTGTTAGGAATTTTTTACATTTAACATTTTCTTTGACCAATGATTCTTTTTCCTCTACCGTATCGTTAGCTCCTGAGATTTTCTCTTTCGTCTCTCATATTCTGTTGGTGATGCCTGCAGCTGTAGTTCCTATTCACTTACTTATGTTTTCCTTTTCCAGAAATCCCTGAATTTGTCATTTCTTTATTGATTCTATTTCCATTTTAAAGTATTAGACGGTTTTATTTGTTTCTATCACTAGTTTGGTGTTTTTCTTTTCTTTTCTATTTTACTTTTAGTTTTCTTGACATTCTTTGAGGGATTTGATGATTCCTCCAATTTTTGGTTTCCTTTTCCTCCATTTTTAAGGAAATTTTTCATTTCTTTCTTAAGAACCTCTACCATCTTCACAAAGCTGTTTTTAAGTTCATCTTCTTGTGTTTTAGCTGTGTTTGAATGTTCAGGTCTTGCTGTTGTAGGGTAGACTGGTTCTGGTAGTAAGATATTGCCCTTTCTGCTATTGATTGTGTCTTTATATTGGCATTTAGACATCTGCATTTGGGATGATTGTAGGTCTGGATTGTAGCAAGTGTTTTTCTGTACTGCCTGCTCCTAAATAATGATGTGGATATTTTCCAATTATGAACTTGGCCTTAACTTAGATTTGTCCCACTAGCTCTTAACTTAAATTAACCTATTTATTTTAATCTATGCCCTGTTGTGTGGATCATTATGTTATCTCTCTGTAAGAGAAATCTGTCTATCCTATGCATCGTTTCCTGTGTTTGTCTTTGTTGTATGGTTGCTTTGTTCCTGACTTCTGCTTCTTCTCTAGTCTTCTTGTCTAAGTGGCCAAGGATTCTTATGACTGGTAAGTCTTCAGATCCAGTATGGTGTCTCCACTGGAGTTTTTTGGGGTCTTGGGTCTCTTGACGTGGTCTGGCCTCTGGTAAAGCCATAGTCTTTTTGAGTCTCTGTACTCTCTAAGTGAGTATTAACCTAGAGAGACTAGGTTACAAGGAGGGCCCAAGGGAGATGCATAAATCTACTGGGAAGGGGAAATAGAACTGATCTTAGTATACTGGGAACAGGTGGGTATGGGAACTTTAAGGATCCAATCAAGAAGTGGGTGAAGGGGGAGATTACTGAAGAGACAGTTGGAAGCAGGGACCTTTCAGGTAGAGACCTGATGTTAAGGAAAGCCTCATGAATCTACAAGAGTGACTCAAGTTAGAATTCCCAACAACAGTACATAGGTAGCCTTAATCGGCCGTATCCTGTGATCAGCAATTGTCAGCAAAAAGCCTTTATTCAGTGCCTGATGGAAACAGATTCAGTGACCCACAGCCAAACATTAGGTTGAGCTCAGGGAATCATACATAATGAGGAGAGGAAGAAAGGATTGTAGGAGCCAAAGGGGTCAATGAGATCACAAGAAAACACATAGAAACAGCTGATGTTACTAATAGGAACTCACAATTAACTATTGGGAGCCTGCATGGGACTGACCTAAGCCCTCTACATAGATTTGACAGTTGTGTAGCTTGGTCTATTTGTGGAACTCCTAACAGTGGTAGCAGGGTCTATCCCTACTGCTTTGGCTGGTTCTTAGAAACCTACTCCTCATACTGGATTGCCTTGCCTAAACTAAAGTCAAGAAGAGGTATTTAGTTTGTCTACCAGTTGATATGCCACGCCTTGTTGATATTCATGGGAAGTCTGCTCCTTTCTAAACAGAAATGGAGGAGGAGTAGATTTGAGAGACAAGGGGAGTGTAAGGAGAGGAGGGAGAGAAATCTGTGAATGGGATGTAAAATAAGTAAGTAAGCAAATGGATAAATAAAACTAAAATGGAAATCTGGAAATTTATTCAGCTTTGAGTAGGAAACTTACGATGGCAACCAAGGATCCATTTGTTGTTTGGGAAGAACTCTGCCCATTTGTCCATTTCAGTGTCATTTGGATAGCACAGTCCATGCTCAATAGAGGCACCAGCTAAAATGCCCAGCATCACTGGACAAACTGATTCCTTATGCAGGAATAAGGAGCCCATGATCTAACTGAGAGTTTGCTGTCTTCGTTCTCGTACTATTTCCCTGGAATCTAAAATTTATAGTCATGTTAGGTTGTTTCTCAAGTATGACTACATCATTTCTCAACTGCTAGGCGCATTCCTAGAAATGGGAGCAAAATGACACAGGGAAGATAATTACCATGCGAGTGAGGTTCGTTATTTAGAGAACATAAAGTACACTGTCAGGGTGGTGTCTCTAAGCGTGGACTGGATGATCGATTACACAACTCATGTGATTGGTCTGGACCAGCTTCTCTTTTTGCCAATTAGTCAAATTGTTTAGTCAGCTGTAATTCTTTCTTTCCAAGTAAGATGTCGCTTTACAGGCTTCTAAGGAATCGGGACAGTTCTCAGAAGTGGATGGGAACTTCCTCATTGGAATATCATTCAGGTAAAGAAGAAAAGTTCTTATGCAGTTTATGTTCACTTTGAAAAATTTTAGAACAATTACTTTTCAATTTCAATCACATTCTATTATAGCAAAAGAGTTTATGTACATAAAATGATGCAGTTCAGAAAATTACTAAATAAGTTAAAGAAAACGTAAGAATTGTGCCTGGCTCACATGTCTCATAGCTTAATTTGCTAAGTGCCAATATAAAGATAACATCCCTAAATAGATCTAGTTTCATATATGAAGAGGAAAACTGTAAACCAAAAAGTACTTGGCATGAATTAAGAATTGGTAAGGGAATGCAAATTTATGAGTTTTTCCTTATGAGATGAAGTTATATACAGTAATGAATAATCATTAGAAGTAATGATGACACACAAAGTAAATTTTGTAATTATTTTGAGAAAAATCTTGGGATTATAATTGTGATGGATTCAATTTCTCATCTGTATGCAGTTTTGCTTCCTGTTTAACATGTGATCAAACCTAAGTGATTTACACAGCTGAAATTTATTCTCTTGAAAATATGCAGGCCGGACATCAAAAATTAATATCACTGTAACAAATATCATGGAATACGGCAGATTGGGTTGCCTGGCTTTTTTCCTTTGTTTCTTTTATCTCTGGTAACTGTTGGCATTCTTTGACTTGTGGCCTCATCAACCATCTCTGCCACAGTATTCTCATTCCATCCCCATATCTGGGTGTCTTTCTTCCTTTTTATTTGGATATCTGAAATTGTCATGCAGGCCTGTGTAGATAATTCTAGGTGATCTTCATTAAGAGTAACATCAAGACCTTAAATAATTGCCTATGCAGTCATGTAACTTTTATCTGCGTTTTTCCATATAAGTTGGCATTCACAAGTTCTTTGTAATTTTTATTTTTATTTATATAGATTTATTTATGCACACATTCAATGAGTACTCACAATGTGACAGGTGTTGTTCTGAAGCTGAGCTTCTTAACAGAAAACTAGAAGAGCAAAGATTTTACATTTCTAACGATATTCTAATGCAGAAACTGGCTTGCATTTTTTTCTTTCATCTGCCAAATAATACACATTTTTGTAAGTGTTGAGTCAGCTTTTGTTGTATGAAGACAACCTTTAACCCAGAAAGAACTGAAGTGACAGGTAATGGCAATATTCTCATAGAAATTAAATGAAAACAGGATTTAGGATAGGTATGAACTATGTACTATGACTGGCTGACCCTTATTCCAGACAGGAGATACAGGAAGGGTGGGCAAGGCAAACAGAGACCATGTTAGATGGCGATGGTTATGTGGATATAAATGAAACACACTTGCAACAGTAGTGAGGTTATCTGGATGATTTCTATAAGAGATAATCCAGAATATTCCAATGATTTGAAAGATATCCTTTAGTGTTCCCATGAAGTCCAAAACTGTGGTCCTTATCAATAAGTCTTCATGTGTTCATTAGAGACCCTACCCTCTTGTTCTAATATCTGCCATTCTCGGAACTTTAAAGTCCCTTGTGTCCTGTTGGTGGGTGAGGAAAGGAGGTAGAAAGTACATTAGTTGTCAACTGAATGGAACTAGAAGACTTGGTCAATTCCACTGACTTCATATTCTCTTTCATACCCATAACTCTGTTGCTTGACCTTATTCAGGTGGAGAAAAATTGCAGAATGTAGTTTATCTGGGTGACCAGGAATATGAGGATTGTATTGGAGCCAGTCAGCAATATGATTCAGAGGGCACTGTTCTTGAAAATTGGTACTGAGAGCATTTCTGACTCTGCCAAGAGAATCTGAAGCTGATGCAACAGAGATATTTGGGACTAGAACAGTTTTGCCTGCACACACCATAGGGTAGTTGTCAAACCTAAACCTAAAATTAGAAACATATAATATTCTGAGATTCTGTAGTTAAATTTTTATAACTTACCCCATTGTGCTCTTCTGGGTTATGAACTTTGTAGGTGACAATGCCGCATTCCAATGTCGAAAGGCTGGACAGTCAGATAAATCTTTGGTCTGAGTAGGGAGGAGAGATATTTTGAGGCCAAAGGCTTAAAACAGATCACACAGTCTTATGTTTAATGTTATTTCTATGCAACGAAGAGTGAGGGATTTTAAGGTATTTAATGTGGTCATTTGTGACTTCAGTTTTGCTTAGAAGGAAACTAGCCAGAGATTGTACTACTCTCATTTGGCTGTTACATTAGCAAAAACAAAAACCAAACAACAATTACTCAAAGCTAGATTTAAATTTCCTTAAAACAATTAAATTTATAGCAGAAAAGCTTTAAAAGTAACATGCAACTGTTATGACACATATTTTAGTTCCAGAGAGCTTGAGGCTGGGTCAAGTTCAATGTGTTCACAGAGGGATCAGGCAAGAAGATAGAGGATGAGAATGGTAGGAAATGAGGACACGGGATAAAATAGCAGTCTAGTGAAGGGAGGCTATTCTGAGGTGTAAACCTAGAATAATGCCCCAGACTGGAAGGCAGAAAGATATACATAAAGGATTTCCCATAAAGGCAGGAAGACTAGGTATTGAAATGAATATAGAAAGAATGATGCTCTGTTTGTGACAAGATTTCACACAACTTTTTAAAAATTTTTAGTATTGTTGGGAGGTGGGAAAGAGGTTGAAAGTCACCCCAAAGACTAATACAGTCAAAGAAGTCAGAGTGCTATTAACCCATGTTAAGCATATGTTTAGAGATGCAGGGCAAGCCTGGCTATACCCAGTACAATGTGTGTTCAAAACAATATGAAGTAAGAACAAACTTAGATTTAATCCAAGTCGGACTGTTATCAGTCATGTTTGAGTAAATAAGAAAGAAACACAGGTATGGATCAGATGAGAAGAAATGAAAGTAAGCTCGACCCTGCTTATTCTGCTCATAGTTTAGAAGTTGTGCACAAAGGAAAATAGAAATGACAAATAATACATGCATATTTATTGGAATAGTGGTTTAAATCTTATTTGAGCAGAAAAGCAAGTGGGGGAGAATAAATTTGACAGCAAAGGCTGGTAGAATTCATGAATTATAAATGACACAGGGTATGACATTTAAATACAGGCAAACTTCTTGTCACATTTACTAACTTGCAATAATTTTACATAGTTACGGAGTTTCATAAAGTAACTTCACATCCACAAGCAATGCATAATGATCAAATCAGTGTAGTAAATATTTTATTCCTGTTATTATTTTCTTGTGTTTGAAGCCTTCAAGCTCCTTTATTCCAGTTTTTTTTTTTCAAAATATTAAGAAACTATTGTGGACGATAAACACACCACTGTGTGGGGGTACTTATCTTTAGGAAGTCTTGTTTTCTTCTAAATTAAAATTAATTTTAATTTAGTAGTGTAAAATTGTTTCAGATAATTGTAATAACTTATTAAAACACCTGGCTCAAAGTCCAGCACGCAGAAGCATTCATGGCTATCCTGTATGACTCAGGGGTAGGAGAAAGACACCCAGAGGGCAGCCTGAGTTCTCATGATTGTAGTGCTGTTTCAACTGTATTTTAATAAATAAAGCTAGCCTGAAGATCTGAGAGTAAAAAAGGCCCACTGGTAAGCCTTACAGACCAGGTAATGGTAACACACACCTTTAATCCCAGTAGCCACATTAGTTGGCCATAGAAATTGGGCAGTGCCCAGGATAGCCAAAACAATCCTGTACAATAAAAGAACTTCTGGTAGCATGATAATCCCTGACTTCAAACTCTACTACAGAGCTACAGCAATGAAAACATCCTGGAATTGTCATAAAATCAGAAAGGAGGACCAATGGAACTGGATCGGAGACCCGGATATTAATCCACACACCTTCAAACACCTGATTTTTGACAAAGAAGCAAAAAAAACCCCTCAAATTGAAAGAGGAAAGAATATTTAACAAATGGTGCTGGCATAACTGGATATCAACATGTAGAAGAATGAAAATAGACCCACATATATCACCATGCACAAAACTCAAGTCCAAATGGATCAAAGACCTCAACATAAAGCCAGCCACCCTGAACTTTATAGAAGAGAAAGTGGGAAGTACATTTGAGCACATTGGCACAGGAGACCACTTCTTAAATATAACCCCAGTAGCACAGACACTGAATGAAACAATTAATAAATGGGACCTCCTGAAACTGAAAAGTTTCTGTAAAGCAAAGGACATGGTTAACAAGATAAAACAGCAGCCTATAGAATGGAAAAAGATCTTCACTAATTCCTCATCAGACAAAGATCTGATCTCCAAAATATACAAAAAACTCAAGAAATTGATCATCAAAAGAACAAACAATCCAATGAAAAAATGGAATATAGACCTAAATAAAGAATTCTCAACAGAGGAATCTAAAATGGCTGAAAGACACTTAAGGAAATGTTCAACATCCTTAGTCATCAGAGAAATGCACATCAAAACAACTCTGAGATTACATTTTACACCTGTAAGAATGGCCAAGATCAAAAACACTGATGATAACTTACGCTGAAGAGGATTTGGGATAAAGGAAACACTTCCACATTGCTGGTGGGAATGCAAGCTGGTACAGCTCCTTTGGATATCAGTGTAGTGATTTCTCAGAAAATTAGGAAACAACCTTCCTCAAGACCCAGTAGTACCATTTTTGGGTATATATCCAAAGAATGCTCAATCGTGCCACAAGGACATGTGCTCAACTATGTTCATAGCACCTTTGTTTGTCATAGCCAGAACCTGGAAACAGCCTAAATGTTATTGTCTCCTTTGTTTATGAGACTCAGAAAAGACATTCACTATAAAGAAATGTAAAATATATAAGGTTAAAAGATATCAAAAATCATTTTGGATGGTAATGCAAGTTATGATAGAAAGTAAATTAGGTACAAGACTTTGAACTCACCACAATATGATAGACATGGAGTATTTTCTTTGAACTTGTCATATGGATTAGACCTTGTTGATGTATTTATTGCCTGTATATATTGTATATAGACATTGTACTTATTGTATATAGTTTTCTTATATTAGTTATAGTCTTCTTTTTTTGTTTTAGACAAAAGGGGATATATAGTGACATTTTAATTGTATTTTAATAAATAAAGCTTTGCCTGAAGATCCGAGAGTAAAACAGCCCCACTGACCAGTCTTACAAACCTGGTAATGATAACACACACCTTTATTCCCAGTAGCCACATTAGTTTGCCATAGAAATTGGGCAGTGAATGCCTTTAATCTCAGTGGTGCACTCCTTGAATCCCAGAACTAGAGAGGATTATGAAATGGGAGCTCTCACACAGTCTCATTCTCACATTCTTAGAAGCTGTATCACCATTTTTGGACTGAGGGTGAGGTAAAAGTCAGTGGTTGGCTGCTTTACTTTTCATGTCTTCAGGTTAAATCCCAATATTAGTCTCTGACTTTTTCTTAATTGTGCTTCACACAGTCTGGCCTTCCTGAAACATACATGCACCCCCAGATGCCATGCAGTTCAGGAAGGCAAAAGATTCCTATGGGTCTGGCCTGCATAAGGCATCCACAGGCCAATTTGATGTCATGTGGCAGCTCTGGGGGATAAAAATAATAAATTCATCTGTACAGTCTGGCCTGCCAGAAACATTCAAAGGTGGTGTAGGAGGTCCTTCTGTCTTTGTGTTGCTTTCATTGGTTAATCAAGAAACTGCTTTGGGCCCCTGATAGGGTAGAACTTAGGTAGGCAGAGACAGAACTGAATGCTGGGAGAAAGAAAGCAGAGTCAGTGAGAGACACCATGGATCCTCTGCCTGAGACAGACACTGGTTAGAATCTTTCCCAGTAAGTCACTACCATGTGGCGATATACAGATTAATAGAAATGGGTTAAATCAAGATGTGAGAGTTAGCCAATAAGAGGCTAGAGATAATGGGCCATTCATTGATTTAATTAATACAGTTTCTGTGTGGTTATTTTGGGGCTAAGCTAGCCGGGTGGCTGGGACAAAGATGCAGCCCCCTTCTTGCAACAAACAGGCTCACCTTATGGCATGCAGCTCAGGCTGATGAATGACACCCATGGGACTGCTTGGTACTCACGGCCTGGCCTATCTGAGGCATCCCCAGGCTTGCCTGATGTCAAGGCTCTCAGACAGCCCAAAGACACACATAGAGCAGCATGAGACATCCTGGTCTGGCCTCCCTGAAGCATTCATAAGCCTAAGACAGTACAGCTCAGGAGGTCAAACCACACAGGTAGGTCATACTTGGTCCTCACAGTCTAGCCTGCTTAAAGCATCCACAGGCCTGTCTGAGGCAATGTGGCTCTTGTGGGTGAAATACATCCATGGCACAGCCTTGGTCCTCATAGTCAACTCTGCCGAAATTATCTATAGGCCTGCTTGCTTCTATGGGATGCTGTGAGGATGTGTGACATTATGATAAGTTAGGATGTGGTAGAGAAGTGGGAGAGAAATGGAGGCAGACTGGAAGCTCAGTTCTGAAGAAGTGTGCTTGGTAAAGATTGTACTGATTTTCATGGCCTTCTACCCAGGACTACTGTGGTGTCTGAGCCTGGGCTCCTGCCTGGTGCCATGTCTGGGTTTGTGGTCCTACATCTGTCAGAATCTGCATCGGTGTCCATCATCCATGTTGTCATCCATGCCACAGGGATGCCTGGGGTCTAGGCAACCACCCATGGCTGTATTGGTGTTCAAGGAACATGACACATCTGGGGTCATCTTGATCTGTGTAGCCTGTGCTGGCCCCAGGGGACATGATCACACCTGGGTCCAGGCTTCTGGGGGCCATGGCTGGGTCCATTGCCCAGCAGCACTCAGGGTCTGTGTTGATGTCCATGGCTTCAGCAGTCACTGAGGGTCTTGTGGATAACCAATGTTTAGTCAGACACTTGAGTCTATCTTGGTGTTCAAGCAAAATACTACTGCTGTGGTCATGCTAATCTGGATGACCTGCGCTTCCACCCAGAGTCATGGTAACATCTGAGCCTGGGTTGTGGCATAGGACCATGTCTGGGTCCATGGTACTACCTCAGCCACAGTGTGAGTTGATATTTGTGACTCCTGATACCACTAAAGACTATGCAAATAGTTGGGGTCTAGGCTATTCTTGAAACCTGGTAGGGATCTGAGGATCATGTTGCAGCTGGAGCCATACAAACCTGAGTGGCCTGCACTGCTACAAGGTGCCATAGTGATGTCCAAGCCCAGGCTGCAGCTGAGACCTATATCTGGGTTCAAGGCCCTACTGCATCCAAGGTCTCTATTAATGTCTATGGCTTCTGATTCCACTAAAGGTCATGCTGATGTCAGGAGTCTGGGCCTCTATCTGAGTCTATGTTGCTGTCTGTGGGCCATGCTGCCATTGGAGCCATGCTGATCTGAGTGGCCTACACTCCACTGGGACCATGATGACATTCAAGCCAGGCTGCTGCTGAAGACCATGTCAGACTGTGTCCCTGCTACAGCTGGAATCTGTGTTGATATCTGTTGATCATGGTGCCATACAAATGTCTGGGGTCTAGGCTACAACATATGGTCATGTTGTTGCCTGAGGGCCATGCTACTGCCAGGGCCATGCCTATCTGAGCGCCCTTGTGTTGTTCAAGCCAGGACTGTTGCCAAGGGCCATGTCTGAAACCACGGTCCTACTGTGACCTGGGTTTGTCTTGACATATGTGGCTCCTGATACCATCGAAGGCCATGTTGAGGTCAGGGTCTGAGCAGTCATGTGGGGCCATGTTGGCATCTGAGGGAAACTCTGCTCTGGGGGTCTAGCAAATCTGAGTGTTTTGGTGTCATCTGGGACAGGACTGCTTCCAAGGGACATATCTGGGTCCATGACCCTATTGCAGCCAGGGCCTGGGTTGATATCTGTGGCCCCTGATAGCATATGTGGTAGTTTGAATGAAATTGGCCCTTCATAATCTCATAGGAAGTGGCACTAATAAGATGTGTGATTTTGTTCGAGTGGGTATAGCCTTGTTGGAGAAAGTATGTCACTGCAGGGGTAAGATTTGAGGTTTCCTATGCTCAGGACACCACACAGCATCTCAGTTTGACTTCCTGTTGCCTGCAAGATGTCAGATTCTCAGCTACTTCTCAAGCACCATGTCTGCCTGCATGCTACCATGCTCTTGACATGATGGTATTGGGCCGAACCTTTGAAACTGTAAGTGAGCCAACCCAATTAAATGTTTACCTTTATAAGAGTTGTCATGGTCATGATGTCTCTTCACAGCAATAGCAACCCTAAGGCAGAACTTGTTATCAGAAACCTGGGTATTGTTGTGATAGACCTGATCATGATTTTGTTTGACTTTGTTACTTTGAGTTAGGAAAGCAATTGAATGTTTTAAATACTGCTTAATGCCCCATACTAGTAAGAGCATGGAAGACAGATATGCTAACAGTCATTTCAACTATCAGGGGCTCCCTCAATATGTTTCATAGGAGAAAAAAATTGGTGTGTTGCCTAGAGATTGCTCCTGTAATATCATGATGAATAAAGTGACTTGCTTTTATCCCTGCTCAAAGAATCTGACTGAGAATAAAGTGAAGAGTTTTGGATTAATTCTGATGGCAAAGGGAATCTCAAAACAGCCTGCTATAGACTGTTGTGTGGTTATGAGTGTTATAATGCTTTATAGTGAAAAGAAGCAAGCTGAGAAAGGCAAATTACAATATGTAAATTTTGAGGAGAAAAGAAGTACCAGCAATTGAATGGAGCTAAGCAGATTAAGGAATTAAGTGTTAAAGGAGATAAACAGATTAAGAAATGGAATACAGAGAGTGATGACCTCAGGACAAGATCCCACCCCACTAAATTTCCAGCTAATGGAAAGGAACAAAAGAAAAAGTTAGAGCCAGATGTGGTAGAGCACGCCTTTGATTCCAGAGGCTGGTGGATCTTTGAGTTTGAGGTCAGCCTGGTTTTCAGAGCAAATTCAGAACAGCCAGTCTTATGCAGTGAAGGACAGAAGGATGGTGAAGAGGTAATTGAACAAGGGGGCCATGTTCCAGACCCAGCAAACAGTAGAATATGGCAGCTTTGGCTATATGGTTCTGGCATTTGAATTGAAAGGCATTATTGAATAAAGCTGCTGAAACTAGGCATGGGCCAAGTGTTTCCCTGAGTGGAGGCCCCAAGCAGCTATTGAGTGAAGCTTTGAAGGAGAATCCTGGATTGCCTGGTAGATTCCAAGGTGTTGGAAATGTTAGTGCCATGGGATTCCTGCCGAGGACAGCTGCTAACAGGCAGTGAAAAGAGCCCAAGGAAAAGAAATGTGTGCAGTTAACAAAGCTGAACAGAGTTGAAGATCTGAAGAGACTTGACATCAGATATAGTGATGCAGAATTTGGAGTTTATCCTGCTGATTTTCTATCTTGTATTGGCCCAGTGTTTCCTCACCATGCTCCCTTCCCTACATTTTATAATGGTCATGTATATCCTGTGTCATTATATCTTGGAAGGATGAGATCTTCGGTTTGATTTTAATTTGACTGGGATTTATATTTAAGAAACTGCCATGAGTCTAGAATAAACATTGAACTTTGGACTTTGACATTGTTATAGACTACGGTGACTTTTTAAGTTGGATTGAATGCAGTATTGCACTATGATGTGGCTACAAGCCTCTGAGGGCCAGGGAGGGGAATGTGATGGTTTGAAAGAAAATGCCCCCTAAAGGGAGTAGCACTTTTGATAGTGTGGCTTTGTTGGTGATGGTATAGTCTTATTGAAGGAAGTATGACACTGTAGGGGTGAGCCTTGAGGTCCTTTATGCTCAAGATATTGCTCCAGTGTAACAGTCAGTCAACTTCTTGTTATCTACTTCCCTAGCACCATGTCTAACTTCATGCCACCATGCCCCGTGTTGCTGTGAGAGAATTGTTCTCACTGTTACTCCACTGTGTTGACAAGGCCACCTTGAATGAAGGATGGAGTCAGGCAAAAATTAGCAGAGAAATAAGAGAACTAACAGATGTTATGACTCAAATGGACTTAAGAGACATCTATAGAACATTCAAACATAAAAGAATATACCTTTTTCTCAGCACCTCATGGAACATTCTCAAAAATTGAGCATATACTAGGTAACAAACAAACCTCAACAGATACAAAAAAAAATGGAAAAAACCCATGTATCTTATCAGATCACCACGGCTTAAAATTAGAATTCAATGGCAACACTAATTCCAGAAAGTCCACAAACACATGGAAATTAAACAATGCTCACCTGAAGCATCAACAGGTCAAGGAAGGAATAGAGGAAGAAATTAAAGATTTGCTAATTCCAAATTCAGTGAAAAAAACCACAAAACATACCCAAATTTATGGGACACAGTGAAAGCAGTGTTAAGAGGAAGTTTATTGCTCTAAATGCCCACATAAAGAAGCTGGAAAAATCCCACACTAGTGGGACATTTGAAAACTCTAGAAGAAAAAGAAATAAACTCACCCAGTAGAATGAGACAGCAGGAAATAATCAAATTGAGAGCTAATAATCAAATCAACAAAATAGAAACAAAGAAATCAATACAAATAATCAATGAGAAAAAGAGTTGGTTCTTCCAGAAAATAAACAAAATAAACAAAGCTTTATCCAAACTAATGAAAAGGCAGAGAGAGAATATCCAGATTAACAATATCAGAAATGAAAAGGGGGACATAACAACAGATACAGGGAAATTACAGAGAATCATCAGGTCATATTTTGAAAACCTGTACTCTACAAAATTGGAAAACTTAAAGAAATGGACAACTTTCTGAATAAATATTACTTACCAAAATTAAATCAAGATCAGATAAGCAAATTAAGCAGACCTATAACTGCTGAAGAAAGAGAAACTGTCATCAAAAGTCTCCCAACCAAACAAAGCCCAGGACCAGGTGGTTTAAACACAGAATTCTACAAGATTTTCAAAGAAGAACTAATACCAATACTCCTCAAATTATTCCACACAATAGAAACAGAAGGAACTTTGCCAAACTCTTTTTACAAGGCTATATTTACCTTGATACCTAAACCACAGAAAGACATTAATAAGAAAGAGAATTACAGGCCAATCTCACTCATGAGTATTGATGCAAAAATATTAAATAAAATAATGACAAATTAAATCCAAGAATACATCAGAACCATGATCCACTATGATCAAGTGGGCTTCATCGCAGATATACACAGATGGTTCAACATACCAAAATCTGTCATTGTAATTGACCATATAAACAAACTGTAAAATTAAAAAAAGAAAACAGATATATTTCTGATACATTCATCTTTTGGTGCCAATCTTGCCTTGAAAGACCAAATCACCCGTTTACATTCTGAAATAGCATTTTCAAAAACTAAAGATTCAATTAATATCTGTCTGACTTCTAGATCTGGTACCATGGTATTTACAGCAGAAAAGAATCTTTGCAAAAACTTAGAGAAACCTTCTTTTGAGCCAGGTGTAATTTTAGTCAATGACCCAGATGTCTTCCCAAAACTTCAACCTCATCCCAAGCCTTCAAAACTGCTTCATCACACTGGGCCAAGGTGTGATCATCAAGATCAGCCTGGCTTTTCAATTCAGCATATTGGCCCTCACCTAGAAACCAACCTTGGGAAATACCAATACCTCTAGCCTTATTTCATTGCTTTATGGCACTAACTTTTCTTTTCCCCTATCTTCTCAATTGTAACTTGGGTCAGCCTATAATATTGCTGTTGCCTAATCTTTTCCATTCGGGCTGATAAGAGTTGCCCATGATTTTAATGTCATCTTCACATAAGATGAATGCATATCATGTGAAATCACCACTTCCTCAAATCTCCTCAAATCTAATATTTTATAGGATTCAATTTAACTTCTTTAAAACCTTGGGGATCCCTATCATTTATGGTAATTCTTGTATAGTAACTGGATAAACGAAGGTTTGTTTTCTAACAAACTTGATCTGATCTTCAGTTTCATTATGTGGGGTAGCAGTAGGTTCTTGTCTAAACTCATTTGTCTGTGTCTGAGCATTTTTTCTTATTTTTATTTATAAGGCTTTCTAAAGCTTGTATCTTATCAGGCCAGTTTTCCTATTTGGCACCAAAGCCACTATGGTCATTGAGGATAAAATATGAATTATCAGGCTGATAGTACTTTTAAGTGTTCCTTAATTGCTATTATGTCAGTTTTAGTTAGGTCATTTATCTTTTCATTTTCTCTCCTATTTTCAAACCACTAACATAGCGCTCTGCAGGATACTGACACTTTGCATTATGATATTTTCCATTCTTAATGAGGGAACGACTTTCCCTTTTAATATTACTTAACTCTCTCATTGGGAAATTCGCAGGTGTCTTACCAAATCTGATGTCTTCTCAGTTCATAAGCCATTGGCATTATTTCTCTATCCTTGTGGTTGCACTCTGTTTGTCTTGAACTAAGAGTCTCTTGTTCTATTTTTATCAAAAAAGACTAGGGAGACAGATGTGGTAAAACCTGCTAGTTCAAACAGTCAGAAAAAATATCCAGTTCGCCGTACTTTACTATTGTTCTAGAAAGAGTGTTATCTCTTATACTCCTATACTGTCTCAAACAAAAAGTCCTCCAACAAGCCCCCCTCCTCTACTTCCTGTGCCTCTGTCTCTCTCTCTGTCTCTCTCTCTTTCTCCCCTTGACTTCCTCCTACTCTCTGTCACTTTTTCCTGACAATTTATTGCTTGATTTGTCTCTCAAAATATAGTTGAATGTATTTAATTCTGTTTACATTAGTCAATCAAAAATCCCTTGAATTAATGGTGTGTGTTACTTCTGAGCTGTTAGGACCCCAGGCATTTTCTCTTCTAAATGATGACAGCAGGCATATGAGGAGAGTTAGCCGTGGAAGCTTACGAGGTCCTCCTGACTCAAAGGGCTTAGATTCCCTGTAATGAATACACAGCCCCCAGTGAGATATGCAGCCTGACTGATGCTGATCAAGTGCATAAGAGACTGCGTTCTTCAGTGTGTGCTTCTCCCTTGCCGTCGCTTCCTCATTCACTTTAATTAAAGGATTAGTGGAGAGGTAGGGAAGACACAGGGAAGTTTTTTCTCCTTCCCTGGGTTCAGGTAGCAGGATTACTGAAAGAAAGACTTGGACAGAACACAGATTTCCTCTTACCCTTTATGTGAGTTTTTCCTGACTTGTACCATCTGAAGGGATGAATTAGCAACATAAAATTACGTGATGAGAGTGGACTCATATGTAATGTTTTGTGATTTAAAAAAATATTAGTTGTTTTGTTTGTGTGTGCTTGGGTTACTTTTTATTATTTTTGTGTTTAGTGTCAATTTATTGATTGAAACTAAGTTTATACTTTGGATTTACTAAGTCAGAGAGAGGTTTAGGATTCTTCACTGAAATCCTCGAAGGTGTAATACTCTACAACTGTCAATTGTAATATTAATTTACAACATGATAGAATTAAGATATACCTTCACTAGTAAAACATAACACTGTGGTATCTGCAAAAGCAACTAGAGAAAATCACATCCAGAGGGTTCAGACCTAACAAATGGGTTAATCTTTTGGAATGTTAATAATATAATATCATTTGGGTACTAAGTAAGAGGTAATGTAAAAAAAATTTTCTATTGAGGTATATATTTCAGTTAAGGGTCCTTTGCTCAGAATACATGTGAAGAAATATGGAAAGTGATTTCATTTTATTTATTTATTTTTTGTGGCCTAGAGTTACTGTTTCTTATAGCATGGTTGAAATGTGTCTCTTTCTTTTAGATACTAATTACAATTAAGTGTGTGAGGCAAGAATGTGGGCTAGTGACAGAATTATCTCAGTTTTTCTCCTGAGGGAAGAAATTGTTCAGTTTTTCTGTGTTACTTTCCCTGATAAAATGAGTCTGCATTTCATATTTACCATTAATGTAGTTCAATGCTTGGCTTTATTCTAGCTTTTCCTTGTTATCCTTGTCTAAACACAAAGCATGCATATGTGTACATACACCAGCTTTTAGCCTTCCTAATCTCACTCTCATCAGGTTTTTGGAAAATTTGAAAACATTTTTAGAGAAAACCTATAAGTAAATTCAATTCATATAAGCCCCTCAAAACCAGTGACAGTGGAAGAGCTATAGAAAGTATCAAGAAAAAAAAACCCTCTCATTTAAAGCATAAGGATATGAAACTCCAATGTGTTAATTTTAAAACCACAATAAAGAGTAAAGTCCATTGTCTTAAAGTTGAGTGGTCCTTTGAGTTCTTCCTTGCTTCACAATTGCAGTATTCTTGCTATGGGTACTAGTTACTTTTCTTATTGCTCGGTCACAATACCAGGCATACATGACTTAAGGGATGGGTTTTGTTTTTTGTTTGTTTGTTTGTTTTTTGTTTTTTGGAATCCAATCTTTTTTGGGATCAGTCCATTAGACAAGGGAATCTATTGGGAATCTATCGAGCAGAACTAAGAAATTTCCATCATGATGGCCAGGATATAAGGATAATACATATCTTTCTATCAAGGTATTTTTGAATATCAGTCTCATACTGGTTACTACATGGCTGTTGAGCCTCTCAGCAGTCTGCAGGTAGATGATATTGCCGGAAGAGGAAGTAAAACAGTTCTTCAGGGGATGTTAGGGAGACCTCTGAACAAACTTGCAAGATTCATACAAACACCCCAACCCTTGCCTCACTGTCTTGACTCCAAGTCCTTACTGGGCTTTTATTTTCCATTAGAGTAAGTCTGCAGAGGACATTTGCCTTTTTAAAAAAGTGTCAAAGTGAGATGGCTCTATTTCATTAGAAAGGCTTGGCTGAGTTCTCTGTAGAGCACATATGCTACAGAGACTGTGAAGAAAAAGGCAGTTGATTCTAGGTGGTTCCACAGAGTCTATTAACTTCCCCCAAATCACAGTGCTATCTACCCACGTCATAATGGCAGAAATATATTTATTGAGCTTTCCTAGCATTTATATCTTATATGATCTCTGCTTATATCTAATCATTAGCAAAAGGAATTGCAAAGAAACTCCTCTAGCATAAACTTCTAAGGAAATTAATACAGCTCACAGTAGATTAATATTGTTTACACAGAAAGCTGTCTCCCTGACATGATTTATCCTCAAGAGTAATTTTGCAAAATGAATAGATCCAGCCAATGTGTAACATGTGCTAACTAAGTTACCATTTTAGGGCAATATTTGCACATGGCTAAACAAACAGATCTTTGCAGCACATAATGAGGGGTTGCCTTCCCTAGTCCTTTCTTCTCAGATTTGGATCACTGTACCATCATTAAGCAGACATCCTTCTCAAAGGGCAGAGAGGCTTGCTGGCTTAGAGCCACTTTGGCTGGCTCCCCCATGTTGTGGTCTGTTTGGTTCATCCACAGAGACATGGATTAAGATAGAATTATAGGAAATCCTATTGAGTAAAAGCCTACTGGATGGGAAGAAGGAAAATTAATTTAAGCCTCTCTACTCCTTCAACATAGCCTTTTAAAATACTAGGTTACAGTGGTGCATTTCACTTGTGATTCTGATATAAGATACTAATGGACATGACATTTGGAAAAGAAGCTGACTTTTGTTTATAAACTGTCACTAACATGCTCTAAAAGTAGCCTTCCATGTGGACTGTTGGTATAATACCGTTGCCTGGGTTGAAAATGTAGATTAGAAATTATTAAGTTCTCAGCCTGGAAGGGAAGCCTTATTGAATTTCCATCTCAAAGAGTCAAAGGTTCTGAAATGACTGACAGGATAAAAATGTTAACCAGGGCATAGTTACAGATATAATCATTCTTGGACTTCAATTTAATATGGGGGTGGAGGCTTAAAAAACAACATGACTTGACTTGGCTTTTAATAGACTGTATTATAGCCTTGGCATAGTAAGTTGAAGCCTCTTTAGCTCACACACGGTGTACTTCTTTTGGTTGTGAAGTATTGCTCAGATGGACTCCTGTGAGAAAGGTCGCATCTCCATTTGGTGATGCTATTGAGAATCAATTTGATTCCAACTACTTTGCCTTAATCCGTAAATGACTCCCTCGATGGCTTCCTAACAAGCTATTATTGGGAAGTGGGCCTAGTTGGAGAAAGTAGGTCACTAAAGAGATGTTATGTAAAGATATACCAGGTCTTGGCTTCCTACCTTCCACTCTCTGTGTCTTGGCTGCTATGAGGTGAGCAATCTGAATCTCTTATACTCTCCTACAATGGTTTTCTGCCTCACTTCCATTCAGAATAAAAAAAAAAACTAATTGACTATGTACTGAAAGCTCTTAAACCATCAGTAAAGGCAAGCAGTCATTCTTGTAAACTGTTTCTCTCAGGGATTTGTCACTGTGGCAAAGATGTGACTGATGTACATTTTGGCCAGTGGAATCAGAAATAGGAGGGGCCATCTGACTGGCTAGTAAGAGGAACAAATTACATGTGAAAAAAAACCGCACAATTTCTGAAGTTCTTCAATTTGAAGTACTGTTTCTGCAGGAGCAATCAACAATACAGTTCATAGATGAACATGTAAATGCCAATGTATTTAAGAGAATTCTCCAAAGTAGTCAAGTCATTGACTGAGTGGGGAGATGAATTGAGCACATTTAAAGCTATTTGTGCTAATGTTCCTATTAATGTGTTACCTGGAATGTAAACTGTCATTCAGATACATTCAGTACTGCCAATCTTATGTGTGAATAAGAAAACGTAAAGAAATAAAGGAAAAAAGAAATATTTGAAGTTTTGAAAAAGAACAATTTAGTGTTACATAATCAAGGTGAAATTCCAGATTCCAAGGACACCAAATGTGTGACAATCAGTGAAGTGGTTGTCAACAGGCAACCAAATCCTCTCCAGGGGAATGAAGGGAAGGAGGGGGCTAACGTCAGCTCTATGTACAACAGACGGAAAAGGCCAAAGGACTGATGGCTCAGCTTGACTTACTATTTTAACTAAACATTTGGAAGCCATGACTAGAAAAAAAACATCCAAAGAAGGCTTTAATACTTGCTGTTCATCACAGACTGGAAAATGAGAGTGAAAGGATAAACAGGGATGACACTGTGGACCTGTGTGTTCTTCACACAAGACCAACTGTGCCCATGGGAACCTTCTAGACAGTATGGATGTTTCCCACTCAGAAGCAATTTATGGATGAATTTTGCACACAGGCATATATTTTGACAAGCTGAACTTTTTATGGTTGAAGAAACAAGCAATGGCAGTTCAATATATAAATATTAAAATTAATATTTTAAGATCTAAATATATCTTCTACTGCTTTAGTCATAACTTACAACTGAATAATGTAGAATGACTGGAGACTTGGCCATAAACAATGTGTCCTTTCTCTCCTCACATCCAGTTCATTTGTTTTATCTTCCTTTATTCTTTATTTATGTACTTGGTGATAGTAGAGATGAAAGGGCTAGAAAAGAACCTGCAATCTAAACATTTCAGTTTAATTTCCATTATTTTTATAATGCATGAAATGTTACCACAGAAATATTTAAATTACCTAGTTCTTAAAATAAAAATCTGCTAGTGCCGTATTTGTATAATGTCAAACAAGACATTATACAAATCAAGGAAACAAAACAATAATGGTAGAAAATGTTTGCAGATTATGAGTTCATATATGTATATATGAATAACTATGACTTAATGTTTTTCTAATTATCTAAACAGTAGTTTAATGAGATTTAGACATAATCACTGATGGAATAATATTTAATAGATTTGCTGTATGTAACTACTCATCTCTTTCACTTTTATTTAGATTTATACGTATTAGTGTTTTTCCTACATGTATGTATGCATGTACGTATGTACATTTGTGTATACTATGTATGTTCCTAGAGTATGTGGAGGTAAGCAATGGCATCAGATCTTCTGGAACTGTAGTTATGGAGAGTTGTTTACAACCATAAGGCTGCTGACAACTAGACTCAGGTCCTTCGCAAGAGCAAGTGCTCTTCACCACTGAGCCATCTCTCCAGCCTCAACTACTCTGTTCTTGAAGATGGTGGTGTGACTTATAAGAAGTGGATTGAGAGATACTGTGAATTAATAGCAAGAGGGTGCTTTTAAATGCATGCCTACCCATTCCCAAAGTCCAGGAAAAGGGAAGCAGTGCCTCCTATTTACTAACATCTAAATAGATTTTTCAGCTTACGTTGAGCTATAGATATGTAGACACAGCTATGGGGGAATGTTTGCTATGAATCCAGTTGAAGGGATCTTCCAGCAGAGCTGAGCAAGGTGCATTTGACAAGTGTGTGATACACAGTTGAAGCCGGAGGACAGTGACACTCAGTAATACAATTTCCAAGGCACCTTCCAAAGGACTTCCAAAGAACAGTTAGTTTCAGCAAGAATTTCCAAAAGAAAAGAAAAACCAGTAAATTTATTTTGCCAATTTCTCTTTCAACCCACCTTTCTTGATGCTAAATTAGCAGACAAGAAGCAGAATATCAAAGAAAAAATTGAGTAGTAACACAAATATATCACAATATACAGCAAAGGGATATATAGCAATATTCTGTGCACATACACATAGATGCATATACATACAGAGACCCCTCATATATATGCATATATGTGTGTTTATATATAATATATATGTTATATTTATATATGAAAACTACACACACAGTGAAAGACATACACACAGACACAAACCTATGCCATAAACATACATGTAGAAACATTCTAATATTCCATATACACATACTTAAAGACACTTCACAGGCATACAGATAGGAAAACTGCACGTGCACACACACACACACACACACACACACACACACACACACACATTCTTGGCCACTGTAGAATTGTATGTTTTATTCACTTGGTGAGAGTGGTATGTATTTGTGTGTGTGGATGCGTACATTTGTAGTCTTTGGAAATGATGTTGCATTAAAATTTAACTTTGATCTAAATTTTGAGGCAGGAAGCTGTATCAAAGGCTCTGAAAGCCAGGATCAGTGACATACTCACCATGAAGACGTTTCTGCAGCCTGGCAGCCAGAGGCAGTCTTCTGTTGATGAAAAAAGGATACAAAAAAACAAGGGAAGAGTTTCAAGTTTAATGAAGTGACAGTGAGCAATACTGACCTATAATGCCAATACTGGACACTGTGAGACAATGAACTTTTCTACTTGGGCATATTAATTAAATTATTAATTATTTTGTAACACTCAACAGACTTTATATGCTAAAATTTACGATAAACAATTATATGAAAATAACCACATTTGAAATTAGTTAGAATTTCAGTTCTTATTCTTTCTCCTTTAAAGAGAAAACTGACGCTGAAAAAAATTTTGCAGCTTTACTGTTTACATTTATGACAAATGATAAATTTAAACAAATTTCCTATATATGCTGTATCTAATCTTGTTTGGAATATTCTCTAGCTAAGGGATATTTCCAGGAATACACAAGGATCCCTGGCAATAGTGGAGAGGTTACCTGAACTGTCCTCCTCTAATCAGATTGGTAACTGACTATCCTAAGCGTTGGCATAGAACCTCCAGTCAGTAACTGGTAAAAGCAGACTGGACTGAGTTCGGGAAGTCCAGTCAAAGAGAAGGAGGAGGGATTAAATCAGCAAGGGGGACCAAGATCACGATGGGGAAACCCAGAGATACAGCTAACTGAAGCTCCTGGAACCTCATGGACTCTGTACTGACAGCTAGGGAGCTGCATGGGACCAACCTAAGCCCTCTGCATGCGGGTGACAGTCGGGTGACTTGATCTGATTGTGGGGCTCCTCGCAGTGGGACCAGGATCTATCCTTGATGCCTGATTCCAGAGCTGTCCTTTTGGAGCCCTATGGGGGGATGCCTTGCTCAATTTGCTGTGCCAGGTTTGTTGATTTCCCCATGGAAGGCCTTATCTTTTCTGGGGAGTTGGTGAGGGGTAGGGTGGGAAGGAAGTAGCAGCAGCAGGAGGAGGAGAAGGAGGGGAAATATTGATTGACTTATAGAATGAATAAAAAATTTTAGATAAAAAATAAATAAAGGAAATATTCCCTAGCTAATAAACATGATATTTTTATTTTCAAAAATAATGTTTAAAGTATTCATGATTGTACTATAACTACTTACTAGTTTTGTAATCATTTCTCTTCGAACTGAATGAACCAAAAGGATATGAATTTCAGATCACATTAGGTAATTGGCATAACTAATGTCAGAAAACAAAATAAAATCATCTTTAAAATCTACATTTATAGTGTTGCTATTGTGCAGACTTCATTCCCAGATGACTGATCAGTAAATTAAGAGAGAAAATTAAATTTAGGGATGAAAAAGCAACTATATATGTTTAAACCAACACCCAAAACTCTGGGTTATATTTTCTTCATTGTTCAGTATGTTGTTGATTTTAAATTCAATTACTCTCTAATTATTCCTGTTCATGGGAAAGAACAGTATGAATTTGACCCTCATGTATGCCTCCTCCAGTAACAACACATTTTGCTGAATTCTAACTGTATCCCTTGGACCTTCTTACTGCCCTTAGGTTTGTTTGTCAAAGTCAAAGACTAGATCATTTTTAGACATCACCTGTATTTTATCATTTTATTAGTCATGAAAGCACAGGCCAGTGAAACAGCATTGCAAGACACTGACCAAAGTGAGCCTTATCTGTTTCCCTGTGCAGCAGGAAATTGTCTTTTCAAAATCTGTGAAAAAGCAAGTTAGGACTTTGATGGGGATTACATTGAATCTTTAGGCAGGATGGCTATTTTTACTCAGTTAATCCTATGAGATCATGGCAGGGGAGATCATTCCATCTTCTGAGACCTTCTTTAGTGTCTGAGAGTTTTATCATACAAATTTTTAACTTGCCAGATTAGAGTTGCCCCAAGATATTGTAGAAATATTTGTGAGGCTATTGTGAAGGGTGTTGTTTTCCTGATTTCTTTCCCAGTTCTTTTATCTGTATAAGAAGGCTACCAAGTTTTTGTGAGTTAATTTTGTATTCTGCTATTTTACTGGAAGATTTTATCAGCTGTAGGTGTTTCCTGGTGAAATTTTTAAGGTCACATATGTAACTATCATGCCATCTGCAAATAAAAACACCTTATTTTTTCCTTTCTAATTTGTATTCTCTTGATCTCCTTCAGTTGTTTTATTGATCTAGCTAAGATTTCTAATACTAGCCTTGGTAAACTCTCATTAGATCCGTCCCCTTGTATCAGTGGGTGATCGCATCCCTCACAGTCCTGATTTCCTTTTTCATTTTCTTCCTCCTTCTGCTCCTCATTTGGACCTTGGGGGGCTCAGTCCGGTGCTCCAATGTGGGTCTCCGTCTGTATCGCCATCCATCGTGGGATGAAGGTTCTCTCTGATCTTGCCTTCTTTGCTCACGTTCTCTTTCCTTCTGCTTCTCGTTTGAACCTAGGGAGTTAAGTCCAGTGTTCCTATGTGGGTCTCTGTCTCTATCTCCATCCATCGCCAGATGAAGGTTCTGGGAGGACGCAATCCAACCAGATTCTCTGAATGTGGCCGGATTCTCTGAATGTGGCTGGCCCGGAGTCTTTCTGAAAAGCCATTGACAATGGCACTGGGACTTGTTTCCTCTGCATATACTGGATTTTGCGGATCCAGTCTGTCTGGACACTCACCTTCCTGGACCTGGAGGGAGGCGGGAGAAACTTGAACTTCCCACTGGGCAGAAAACCCTGACTGCTCTTAGGGATGGAGAGGGAGGAGGAGAGGGAGTGGGAGGAGTGGGAGGGTGGTGGGAGGAGGGGCGGAAATGGAAACTTTTATAATTTAATAAAATTACTAAAAAAAAATTAAAAAAAATTAAAAAAAAGATTTTAGTGACTAAATAAACAAAATTTAGACAAAAAAAGATTTCTAATACTATATTGAATACATATGGAGAGACAGCCTCGTCTTGTCCCTGATTTTAGTGAAATTAATATTCTTTCCATGTAAGTTGACATTCTCTATGGGTTTGTTGCCGGAAATGAGTGCCATGCTTAGTCATCATCAAAGAAAAAACCTTGTGCTTCAGATGGGAACAAATGTAGAGACACACAGGCAGAAAATATGCAAAGAGTGGAAGACTTGGAACACTCAACCCTAAACAAGAAGTGTCCACTAACCAGATCCTTTCCAGAGCTCAGGGAATCAATAGGGACAGGAGGCAGAAAGAACATAAGAGCCAGAGTACATGGAGGATACAAAGGAAATGAGGTCTTTCAAAACACAATGGGACTGATACACAATTAAATTCACAGAGATTGAGGAAGCTTGCACAATGCCTGTTCAGATCTGCACCCTAGAACTGTAAAAAGAGATGTACACAAGCTCCCATCCCTAACCCAAAAGAAATCTTTAATTGATAACCACTTGCAAATAAAATTTTAGTTTTTCTTCAAAGGAAGTTTCAATGGGGTAACAAACTATGACTGCCTCCTTATCTGTTCCTTGTGCCTTTTCTTGGTCTCTTACCATTCTGTTTGGTTTGTCCTATTCTAACTTGTTTGCTTTTGTTTTATCTTACTATATTTTATCACATTTTTACATGTCTTTTTCTAATGGGATACACAAAGGGAATCAATTTGGATGGGCATGGAGGTGGGGAGGAAGTAGGAATGGTAGAGATGGAAAACTGTACCCAGGATATATTGTATGAAAAATCTCTTTAAAATAAAAGAAGCTGGGGATGGTGTGACTGATCTAATGGGAGCCAGCTGGACTGGGACTGATAGAGCATGTGATCAAATCAGACTCTCTGAATGTGGCTACAATGAGGGCTGACTGAGAAGCCAAGGACAATGTCACTGGGTTTTGATTCTTCTGCATGTACTGGCTTTGTGGAAGCCAAGTCTGTTTTGATGCTCACCTTCCTAGACCTGGATGGAGTGGGGGAAGAACCTTGGACTTCCCACAGGGCAGGGAACCATGACTGCTTAAGACTGGAGGGGGGGGGGGAAGAGTGGGAAGGAAATGGGAGGAGGTAAGGAGGTAGAAATTTTTAGTAAATAAATAAATAAAAATAAAATAAGATAAAAAAGGAAAGAACTACAAAAATTACATTCTATGAAATAAATGGAATGACAACCACAATGAAAATGAAATAAGCAAAAACTGTCTAAAATTTTGTCATGTTTGCCAGATGACAGACCTGTGGAAGACAGTGGTATGAAATGACTATTCTCATTCACACTTAGGACTACCCTCAAGCAATGATGTCAGCAGTGCTCCCCAGATAAGGCCAGAAGAGCAAGCAGCAGCAGACATTCAATCTAACTTATAAGGAGTCAGACGTGTCTTCTTATTTCTTGGCAACGCATACTTATTTCTACTGCTTAGCTTAAGTGTTTTTGATGTGTTTCAGTCTAGTTTTTGCTAAGACCTGGATTGAAATTGTTATGTAGAATGTTAGGAGATAGACTTTAGCATTCCATTTTGCTGATTGCTCCATCAGGTAGTTTTTAGTTTTTTGTTTCAACAATACCTAGAAATTCCAAGGACTATCCCTCTCTCAGAGATTTATTCATGCCCTTCCTTCCTTCCTTCCTTCCTTCCTTCCTTCCTTCCTTCCTCCCTTCCTCCCTCCCTCCCTCCCTCCCTCCCTCCCTCCCTCCCTCCCTCCCTCCCCCCCCTATCACTTTCTTTGAATAATAACTGCCATTCTTGCTTGAGAGTCTAGATGTGAGTGCATTAAAAGTTTACTCCAGGTAAAGACTGTTAGAATCTAGATGTGAATGCATTAAAAGTCTACTCTAGGTAAAGACTATGACAGGGCTTTTACCAGAAGACCTGATTCAAAATAATTAACTTGTGAAACCAATTATGGATAGATAAATGGTTTATGAATGGTTCATGAAATGCCTTGAAGGTAACTGAAGTCATTCTATTGTTCTAGTAAACTGAAGAGGCAGATGAATATCATCTAAGGTCACATATTGAAAGATCAAGGAAGCTTAAACGAGATAGATGGGTGGAAGCCACCTGGGAAATGTAATTCACACCTTTGGTTGAAAAAATATGTTTAACTACGAAATAAGAAATGCTGAAACAGTTCCACAGTTGTACTTTTATTTTCTAAGTTGCAAGTAAAAATCTGTCTTCAACTTAGAATGACCTGTGTTTCACAGGAAGAAGAATAATTCGCTCTGATGTTCATCTCCTCTCTTATTTAAGCTCATGTCTCCCAGCATTGCCTCTATGGAATAATTCTGTTTCCTGGGATAACTATAAATAAATGTCACTTATTTAATCCAATTGAATAAAAATAACATTAACATTTTAGTAGGATTGGAAACAGAATAGTTTGATTAACAAACCTATAATACAACGATTTCATTTACATGCTGTATGTTTCATTTTTCCAAAGTTTAGACTGTAGATTTTTGTTCCAACTGTTGATTCAAAGTTATATCTGGCTTGAAAAATAGTAAAACATATGTACATAGAGACTACTTACGTCACTGCTTTATTCCACTTTCCAGACACACCCAAATCATAATGTTTACATTAACCTGATCATTTACTTCAGAACACCCACGAAAACAATATGACGAAGTCTGAACAGAAGTACTATTATACAGGATTTTTTTTCCCATAAAACTTAAACTAGACTATTTCTCCAAATTTTTTTTCTCAAAGAAGGCAGTATTTTTACCTTATTGTGGGAAATTAAGCTTTTTTATTTTATTTTGCAAAATCTATACATCCCATGTAGAATTTAGGTTGTATTAAAGTACATGAAAAATCACCTTTAAAACTGTTTTGAAATGCCAGTGTTACCTTTCCTCTGAGGGCTTCATAAGCACGCTTAACTGTCTTATAATTCCCCTGCTATTCTGGACTGGAAAAAATCCAACAGTTTAACAGGAGAGCTAAAATTCCATTTCTTAACATTAGAATCCATAAACATAAAATCATAAGTCAGCACAGCTTTTTTATATTACTGAAGAAAATGAACTCAAAATTCTTCTCTCCTGTTGTCTTAGGTTTCTATTACTGTGATAAAGAAGAACATAGCCAAGATCAAACTGGAATTAGAAAGTAAACACCATTTGAGTAAATTGCCTATATGGTAAATTATCAGCTTCTAAAGTATTTCTAACATTAATGTAATCTAGATCAATACAACATATAGATTCTCAGGGTAAACATCACAGCTATGGATGAGAGAAAATAATTACAAACTACAACAGTCTCAATCATTTCCATTCTAACACAATTACTTATAAATCAATAGGAAACACATTGTTTTTCAAATCACATTTCCTGCTCTGTAATGAAATAAGGACAGGATTCAGGTCCATGAATTGTTGTGTGAAACTTGCAAAAAATTGAGCTACATTCCTTTCTCACCTTTCCTTTTCAGTAAATTTAAGTAGCTGTGTGACTATATTTTTTTCCACTTTGCATTGGTAACCATTGGGGAAAAAATACAAACATACAGGTTTCTATATGGTTATAGGTAAAAGATAGAGTTCATCCGATGGGTGTGTTTTCTTATTCTTCTAATCAAACCATCTTGTCTAGATCAGATGACAAATACTACTAAAAATACAATAAGGTTTATATTTCAAGGAACAGAAAGGAATAGTGTAGCATTGTTACTTTTGTTCTTTTGTTTGCTTGCTCTTAAATGATGGGAAAAGATTTTAGGGCAAGGCAATCTTACCTATTTTTTCATTTCTTGCTTTTTTTCCTTTTGTTCATTAAGATAAATCTTCAGAAGTATCATGCCGTTTTCTGATTTCCTTTGAAATATCAGTTGGGGACAGGGCTCTTATTTCTGGTCACTTTCTACCATTAGGCTGTGGGACAGAACATAATTGAATTATTGTCCACATTTTGGTTTTCCTCATGGGAAACTACTTAGCATCATTTTTTTTATAAACTTTCACTGTTTAACATCATTAAAATGAAAATATTGAAGAGCCTCCTAATATTTGTCTTGAGAAATAAGGGCAGACTTGGAATTAGACTGCTGAAATCAAGCGACCAATTCTCCTTTTTAAAAACATTTATTTATTTTATTTCATCTGTATATGTCTGCACCTGAGTGTTTATACACACACATATGCATTATGTGTGTACAGGTACCCATGGTGGAGAGAAGAGTACATCAGACATCTTAGAACTGTACTACAGATGGCTGTGAATCACCATGTGGGAACTGAGAATGGAACCCAGGTTTTATCCAAGAACTGCAAATGCTTTCATCCACTGAGCTATTTCCCCAGATGCCTAGTTCCATGATTTAATGGTAGTTTTGTGACTTGGTAAGATATTCAAATGCTTCCCTTTCTTTGTATAATAAAGAGGTTAATTTATTACCGTTGTATACAGTTTTAGCAGTTTAAGTGAAATAAATGCTATGGAAATCTGAATCGACAAAGGTAGGAAATAATTAAATACTTGTTAGTCTTTCCAGGACTTGGCTTCTTTATTATCCTTATTTTAGCCTACTATGTTATCAATATTCTATGTTTAAGCAGAGAAAGTATATTGTGTAGTTGGTTGTTTTTGGCTCTTTTGTTCTTTGGAGTTCCTACTTCATGAAAGAATTGCCAGGCATTTTGCAGGACAAAGAAGACAGCATCTGATAAACTTCGCCATTGCAAGGTAAAACAGCTCGTCAAATCTCCTGCTTCATGGGAGAGTCTGTCGGATACTATGAGCCTGTAGGTTGAAAGTGTATGCTCCAATGTTACAGAAGAACTTTGGGTGATTGTCCAGGCAGCAAGATGTCTCTGCCAACTCTAGTGTTTTGGAATTTGTTTACAATGTACTTTCTGTTTACTTAGGTAATATTATATCATTCTGAAGTCTTTGATGGAGTTGAAGAAAGATAGTAATAATTCTAAAAGATAAATATAAAACTTTAGACTCACAAATATAGGATAGACTGTAGAGTATTTTCTTTAATTTTCCAAATGTAAATGAACTAAATATTTTAACTATAATTCTTGCTTGATTACTGTATTGTTGTATGTAATCTTGATATGTTAAAGTTAAAACCTTTCTTTTTATTTAGACAGAAAAGGGGAAATGATGTGGGATTCCCTTCTATATGCTATGAATATGTTTTATTACCATTGGTTAATAAAGAAGCTTCTTTGGGCCTATAGCAGAGAACAATATAGCCAGGCAGGAAATATGATATGCATAGAGAGTAGGCAAAGTTAGGGAGACAACATGTAGCTGCTGAAGGAGACAAATATGTCGAAATTTACCGGTAAACAATGAGACTTTGGGTAAAATATAAAATAATAGGAATGGGTTAAGATGTAAGAGTTACTTAATAAGAAACCCAAGCTATTGGCTAAGCAGTGTTGTAATTAATATAGTTTCTGTGTAATCATTTCAGATCTGAGTGGCTGGGAAACAAATGATCAGCCTCCACCAACAAAGGATCATAGTAGAATATATGTGAAGAGAAAGGGTAATTCTGGAAGTAAAAAGACTCAAACAATTAGTAAAGGGATGGTGATGGGGAAATAATGAGGCACTCAAAGGGTTAGTAAAAGAAGTGTGTAGAACATAGAATATGAAAGAATAGGTAGTGGAATTTTGGAAAATAAAAGATTAAGAGGGGATTG